>NC_133664.1:150257245-150557245 GCF_037893015.1 Macrotis lagotis
TGCCTCGCGCCGGGGGCGCCCGCTTTCCCGGAAGCGGCGTCCACGCGGGAAGTGCTGAGCTGAGCTCCCCGCCCCCTCCCCAGGCCTGCCACCAGCGCCCGCAGGAGGGACTACATCACCCAGTGTCCTCCGCGCGCATCCGGGGCCTCCCGGGAGAGCCGGGCCTGGAGTCCCAGGTGAGCCCCGGACCTCTGATTTCTCCGCGGTGGGGGAGGTGGGGGGAGGCTCGGGGACCCTCGTGCTCCCGCAGCGACGCCGTGGAGGGTCCGGGGAGGAAATGGAGACCGAGATGGGGGGGAAGAGTTGGGATGTGTGGCTCACCCTGGGCAGATGGAACTGGATGGCTGGAAGCCCAAGCAGTGGGACCAGGAGGAGGGAGAAAAGGCGCCTAAGCCTTTCTGGGCCTGTTTCCTTAGTTGGCAAAGGTGAAAGTATTGCACGGGTTAAAGTGCTGTAGAAATGTGAACCGGTGCCCCAGGAGCACCTAATGTTGGGCCGACGGCACGATACAGCGGGCCTCCGGGAGGTCGGAGTGAGGAGCCGGAGCACTCCAGGCGTCGGGGACCAGCAGCAAGCTGGTCTGTACATGCGGGGGGGAGAAGAGCAAGAGTTGGTGAAAGGAGGCGAATGGATGCGTCACCCAAAGGTTGTGCACGCACAAATAACGTGGAGAAAGACATCTCTCACCCACTTAAGAGTGCCGATCGGGGCGGCTAGGTGGCACAGTGGATAAAGCACCGGCCTTGGAGGCAGGAGGACCTGGGTTCAAATCCGGCCTCAGCCACTTAGTAATGACCTAGCTGTGTGGCCTTGGCAAGCCGCTTAACCCCATGGCCTTGCAAAAAAACCTGAAAAAAAAAAAAGAATTCTGATCAGGCAACACCAACAGTGATGACCCCAGAAGTCTTGCACGTGCTTCTCACCTTTTAACAAGGGTAATAACAGAGGAGCTACACGTTAGACAATATAGTCAGTGTTTTGTTTGACTATATTTGTCATGGGGATGACTTTTATTGGGGGGAGAGATATAAAGAATTGTCTTCGGAATATGGGTAGATAATAATAATAAGGAAAAAATAGAAGAGAGTAAAAAGTTTTAATAAAACGTTAACAAATTACAGAGAACAGAAAGAAGGGGAAGAGAGACCAATAGAGCAGGTTTAATACTGTCATGATAAATTAAAGTACACTTAAAACCCAAAGTGCATAATAGAATTTCATAGTTTAACATACCATTTTTGTTTTTCTCTTCTTTGTATATTGAAATGCTTGTTGACATTTACATTTATAACAAAAAAAAACCCAGAAATTTAAAAATGTTTTAAAAGAAAACTGGAAAGGTAGGAAGAGGCCAAATTGTGAAGAGTTTTAAATTTTGATCCTAGAAGCAGTTGGAACCCACTGGAATTCATTGAGAAAGGAATGAATGGTTAAACCTACACTTTAACAAAATCACTTTGGTAATTATTTATTTGAAGACAATGGTAAGTGAGAGTTGCCTGGATGCAGTGATTCTTCAACATTGTGAGGGTACAACAAGTTTTACAAATTATAGGGAGGGAAAATTGGTTAAGGGAGCACTGAAGATACAGCACTTTAGAACTGAAGGGCTAGGCTTTTACTGGTTCTTGAGTATAGGAAGGAAACTATTTGGAGGAAGGTCATTCAGGAAAGAGGGAGAGTTGACACATTCATGGTGAAAAGACAATGCTAAGATCTATCCTGCTGGATCTGTAGACCGATACATCTATTCTTACACCATCATTGTGTGCCGGGTATTGAAAACCTAACCCAAAATGACAACTCATAGTCCTCTCAAAGTGGCAAAGAGTTAAGATTTATTTCAGTTCTTGCAAGAAAGCAGGGCAGTTCCTAACTATCTATGTGAAAGAGAGAGAGACAGAGAGAGCAGGAAAAGCAGAATTACAGAAGCTGAAGCAGAGTTGAAAAACCACAAAAACCACAACCCATTTCCCCTCCTCTTTTCTGCTGGCCCTTACAACAATTGCTCAAACTTGATGGTCCCAAGAGAAGGGAGGTGTACCTAAGCTTTCCCAGGAGAGTCTGTTCTGTCTTTGTTTACGGCTTATATGGTTAGGGTGGTGTGATTTTTCTAGCCAGAGATCCGGGTTCTCACGCTCACTTGATTCTTGAGAAATAGAAACTGAGGCCTATGGCTAAGACTAATTTAGCACTATGTTTCTGAAAAGTCAAGCATTTTTGCCCCTCACAATTGTATCTAAGACATACCCTTAGTTTCCTAGTTTCCTAAGATTTAAAACTAGTTGATAGAGAAGGGTTTAGCTAGGAATGGAGTAGGAAAGAAGATACCATTCTGAGGCTCCCATAAGAGCTTCAAGAGGAGAAACCTTTCTGCTGAAGCAAATTTATAATCACCTTAATGGAATGTAGAAAACAAAGACAGTGGGGAGCGGCTAGGTGGTACAGTGGATAGAGCACAGGCCCTGGAGTCAGGAGTACCGGAGTTCAAATCCGGCCACAGACACTTAATAATTACTTAGCTGTGTGGCCTTGGGAAAGCCACTTAACCCCATTTGCCTTGCAAAAAAAAAAACTTAGAAAAAAAAGAAAAGAAAGTAGAGATGAGTAGATAAGATTGTAGTCCAGTGGGAAGATAAATCTGATAGAATGGAGTACTTACATGGAAGCCACAAAACCCTGTCATATGGTTTTTCTCCAGTGTCATGAGCAAGTTGGGGGGTCTCTTTTTTCTATCTCTTCCAGATGATATCAGCATGACCAACCTCCTGGCCTCCCCAGTGGACCTCCTAGAGGAATCATTACCTGCCTTGCAGAAGCTTCCTTGCTCTCCTTCCAACTTAGCCCAGGATTTCCTGGAAGAAGAATTAAGATTGAATGCTGAGCTGGACAAGCTACAGTTCTCAGAGCCTGTGGGCTATATTTATAATCCTTTGAAATATGCCTTGGAGCTTCACCAAAACTATGTGTCCAGATACTGTCAAGGTCCCAAAGAAGTGCTGTTTTTGGGCATGAACCCAGGGCCCTTCGGCATGGCCCAGACTGGGGTGAGGGGTCTGAGAGGTAGGGGGGTGGATGGGTGAAGCATTGATGATCCAAATGCTGGGTTGTATGGGTAAACATGCTTGCAAATATGTCTCCTTAGCTAGTCTCTCCACTCATGTTTGATAGCTAAGACAAGTAACTGGTTCCATTTCACCCTTTTTGTCTGCTAATTACCCCTGAAAATCTTTCAAACATTCCAACCCTACCCCTACACTTTGATTTCTGCTCCCCTCTTAGATCCTGAAAAGGAAAAGGGATAAAGAGGAAAGATCTTTCATCCTTTTCTCCCTCCTGAAGGGGAACTTGCTATATTATACCTGGGCTCAGAAGATTATGGTGCTACAAGGGAAACCCAGCTTCAGGGGGTCAGTGGAAGGAGGCAGCTGCAGGTAGAGATCTCTTACCTTCCAGTGTCAAATTCCAGAAACTGAGGGGGATCTCAGGGAGGAGTGACCAACTCTACTGTGTGTGTGTGTGTGTGTGTGTGTGTGTGTGTGTGTGTGTGTGTACATATATGTGGGCATATGCATTTCACCCTTCATTTTACATTGAATCCTTCCAATCTTGGCTGCTTGTCTGTTTCTGTCCATAAGACTTGTACCAGACTTAGGTCCTAAGTACATTTAATACAGTCCTATCTAAGGCTAAGGTTCTCCAAATAACTCCTAAACTACTATTTATGCCAATTCCCAGCAACAAAAATGGTGGCAAGAGATATTGGAGTGTCCTGAACCCTTAGTTCTTATTGGAACTAAGCAGATTCTTGAACCTAATCATTCTGCTTTCCAGTTTTCCAGGTAGATTAATAGAAAGCTAAGATTGGATTCCTCAGGTAGATTGGAAAGGGGGAAATAACCTAGATATTCCATCCTTGACCTTGTGACTCTAATGTTTCTCTTTCTGAACAGGTGCCCTTTGGGGAAGTGTCTGTGGTCCGGGACTGGCTGGGCATTGTGGGAAGAGTGTTGACCCCACCCCAGGAACACCCCAAGAGGCGGGTCCTGGGCCTGGAGTGCCCCCAGTCAGAGGTGAGTGGTGCTCGATTTTGGGGCTTCTTCCGTACCCTCTGTGGGCAACCTGAGACCTTCTTCAAACACTGCTTTGTCCACAACCTATGTCCTCTTCTTTTCCTGGCCCCTACGGGGCGCAATATCACACCTGCGGAGCTGCCTGCCAAGCAGAGAGAGCAGCTGCTGGGAGCCTGTGATGCTGCCCTGCGACGCCAGGTGCAACTGCTGGGTGTTCGCCTGGTGGTAGGAGTGGGGCGGCTGGCAGAACAGCGGGCTCGTCGAGCACTGGCAGACATTGTGCCTGAGATTCAGGTAGAAGGGCTCCTGCACCCTTCTCCTCGAAGCCCACAGGCCAACCGAGGATGGGAGGCTGTGGCCAGAGAACGACTGAAGGAGTTGGGCCTCATGCCTCTGTTGACAGTTGAGTGAAGTGCCCAAAATATGCCCATTCCTGGGTTGAAGACAGTAGTGAAAACCACTGCTCCCTGGCATAGAAATCTCATCCTTGGACACACAGAAGACAGAATGCCAGCTGAGCCATACATGTACTATGGTGCTATTTGTGTGTGTGTGTATATGTGTGTATATATATATATATATATGTGTGTGTGTGTGTGTGTGTGTGTGTGTGTGTGTATATATATATAACATCCTGATCAGATCCCGTCCAGGGAGATGAACATGTTTACTTTCATTCCTACTTTTTATACTGTTTAGTCTCAACACTATTCTCACTTTTCCTTCTATTTCATTGCCTCCTTTCTCATTTGGGACCTTTCATTTGGGGCTTGGTACTCATACACTACAGGGAGCTGGCAAGTATATGCTTTCCTAGATAACATGATGCTTTCTGTCTCTTCCTCTTTCATGGTGGTCTGGCTAAGTGGCTTATGGAGATGGTATTGGTACCTTCAGGTATTCTTCAGGCCTTAACCAGAAACCAGACCTATTTCTAGGAAACTCTGATCTTGCCCTTTTAGGACATGGATATGAGAAATGGGCATCATTGCAAAGGAGAGATCAAAGTTTTGGAGAAGACTTCCTGACCCTTGAGGGTTGGAGGTATTGAAATGCACTACCAAGAGAGGGGGACATCATTGTCCCTGAAGATCATTTATAGTAGGAAACACCTTCATAGTCACACTTTATGGGAAAGAATTGCTCTGCTCAGGTGAATCTGATGACCTCTAGAAAAACCTTTTTAGCCTAAAAATATACTTCTGGATGCATTAAATCCCTGACTCCTCTTTACTGTGTCCTTTTTCATTTGTCTCTGTCTTAAGAGGCTTAGCTTTCTGAGGGGGTCTCTGCAATGTTGAGAGAGAGCATATAACAGACTGACTCTAACTGGTGTCTATTAGTTTTAGATGGCTGTTGAACAAAACAAAACTTTCAAGTCATCCAGCAATTAATGAAAAGAAATTTATTTAACCATAGAATAGAAAGAATATTCAACAAAGATATTGCAACACTTAGTTTGGATAAATTTGACCCTGTTGGTCTCCATATGGAAATTCATCTCATCAACAGAGTCAAGTGGTGATTCAGGTGGCCATGAGTAGCCACTTTGGTGGCTACCAAAGTCCAAACAATCCTCACTTAATGTGGGGAGGTCTTTTATCTTAGGTCTTCAATGGATGCCAACACAACATGGCAAAAACTGTATCAACAGAGATTGTGTTTGAGCCTTAACCTTGTGGGCCAGTTCTGTCTTGGGATAGCTTTCTTGTCTTTTAGGGAAAGAACTATCTAAACTTGTTTGTGTGCTAAGTAGAGACCCTGGTAGATAGTTATCCTATCATAGAGACAGTTTTGTTCTTACTCATCTTCTAAAAATAGTAATGTCCCTATTAAAATCCTGTCTAGTACCTAGGAGACAAGTCAGGGATGAGTGTTGGATCAATCCAAGCCACATGTTAAGAGATATTTGAATCTCCATTTGGCATCCCTTCTAACCTTCCAGTGAAGACTGGGAATTCAAGATGATCCTGGGTTATTTTTATATTTGACAGAAATAAGAGGCAGTTGCCAGAAATAGAGAGTTATTAAAGCAGATTAAATATGAACTACTATCCCTTGGGACTAACCTCTAACTGTGAAAGATAATCTGGCAATAACTCCCATCTGTGAGCAACTCTGTCAGCAAGGTCCTGTATCAGGGCAATACCAAAAAAACAGATCCCATAATTGATAAATATTGAAAATCTATTATATGTCAAACAGTCTCAGATGCCATGGGGAATACAAGATGAATAAGTCATAGCTTCTGCTTCTAAGGAGCTTAAAATTCTTGATATTAGACATGTGAAGTGTAATGTGGCCTAGTTGGAAGCCCCTGAACCAGAAGTCAGGAAATCAGAAGGATCTTATACCTGACTCCCATTCTAGTCCTTATCAATGACATCAACTGAGACCCTGGCTTGTAGGAATCCAAGAGAAAAAATCAGTGCTAAGTGAATTGAATAAGATTTAAATGGAGGTAAAGATAAAAAATATATATATAAAGCCTGCTCTGTCCAGAATGAATTCTTAATAAGTGAGAAAACTGTAGCCCAGAGCAATTTATTGGCTCCACAGAATCACAGAATTTCAGAGTTGGAAGGCTCTTCAGTATCTAGCCCAACCTACACTAAAAAAGAATGTAGAGATTCATCCATCTACTTTGTAATCATCCATCCTTTGCTTGAAAACCATCAAAAACTACTACCTGAAGCAGTCCCTTCCACTTTGGGCCAGCTCTCATCATTTGGAATTATTTTCTTCCTTCAAGCTCAAATTAACCTCAGTCATTTTTACCCATTGCCCCTAGGGCTGTCCTCTGGGGCCAAAAGAGTTGACACAATAGGAAATGATTTGTCTTTGTGTTGATATACCAGGGCCTAGATAATAAACTATAAAGATTGGTTGAAGTTCATTTATTCAACACCTATTATTTCGTTAGACTTTTTGCTAGATTTTTCAGAGAGAGAGAGAGCAACCCTTGCCATCTGAAGCTTAGATTCTATTAAGCAGAAATTACACCTAACTAGTTAAATAAACATAAAGTAAATTGAAATTGGAGGAAAACAGGCAATTGGGTAGAAGTGGAGAGATTGGAATAGGATTTTTAGTAGGAGCTGGCACTTGACTGAAGTCGTGAAAGAAGCTAAGGATTCAGAAGTGAGGAAGGAGAGAATTAAAAGCATGGCCCTTTAAAAGGGAGCAGAGAAGATGTTGACAAATTGAATTCCGACAGTAACAAGTAGGCCAGTTTGACAGAAATGAGTATCTGCAATTTAGGATTTACAAAGTGGTTTACATACATTAAGAATGATGGGTTCAGGGGTGTCTAGGTGGCAAAGTGGATAGAGCACGGGCTTTGGAGTCAGGAGTACCTGAGTTCAAATGTGACCTCAAATACTTAATAATTACCTAGCTGTGTGGCCTTGGGCAAGCCACTTAATCCCATTTGCCTTGCAAAAAAAAAAAAAACTTAAAAAAAAAAACAAAAAATGAATGATAGATTCAGAGAATTGAAAAGATGCTAGTCTGATCTGAATGAAAGCTAAGAGTGGAGGGTTTAAAAAACAAAACAAACTTCAGGAGGTTGGGACCAAATGATGAAAAGCTTTGAATGTCAGCCAAGACATTCTTTTAAAAAACAAGAAGAAAAACAGCCAATAAAGGGATTAAAAATTGACACTATACACACACACACACACACACACACATATACATCCACTTCAAAAATTATATTAGTTCCACTTAGAATATCACCAAGTAGAAATAACATCAAATCAACAAGCATTTATTAATTACCTACTGTAAGCCAGACATCCTAATAAATGCTCTAGTTAGAAAGACAAAAATAAACAAGAAACAGTCCCTCTTTCAAGGACCTCACAATTACTGTGAATAAACTAGATATTATCCAAATAAGTTGGAGATAAATCTCAAAAGGCACAGGAATAGAGGGTTGTCAAGAAAAGACTTGTAGATGAGAGGATTTTAGATGCGACAGTCTAAAAGAGGACAGTGAATTAGTAAAAAGGAGAAAAGTGCAAAGAAGGGAATTTAGAATAAAATGGTTAGTAAAAGAAGGCTTTCTAGGGGTGCTTAGGTGGATGTAGTAGTCCTATTCCTATTATTCATCTACCCTCCCTGTAGTAAGATTGATGCTCAAGGCTGAGGATTTGTTATGTTCCAAGTTTTTCCTCTCTATTAATGAAATTCCTATCATCATTTTCTTGGATTCTTTGTTATGGAACATAAGCTTTTTTTAAAATTTCAGTGTAAAGATGGTGACAAAGTGCTACAGTGAAGCCCAGCCCACATAAGAAAGTGTGCCAGCAAAGAGAAAAAAGAACTAGATGAAGCACTGATAAACTTAATGGAAATAATAGTAAGCACCCCTGTCTAGTTCAGAGCTGAAAAAAAGGTGGTCAGATCCATTAGAACCACAGGGCAAAGGGAAAATAATCCTATAATGCATAGGATGCCAAGGGTTTCACTTAACCAGAAACAATCAAGAATTATATGAACCAACTATAAAATGCTGTTTAGGAAAGTGAGATGGGTGATTAGAGCACTGGGTCTGAAATCAAAAAAACTTGACTTCAAATTTGACCTCACACATTTCCTAGCTGAATGATGTCACTTAACCCTGTTTGCCTCTGTTCCTCATCTGTAAAATGACCTGGGGAAGGAAATGGTAAACCACTCTAGTACCTTTGCCAAGAAAAATGGGATCACAGAGAATCAGACATTGAAAAACAACTTTAAAAAATGCAGTGGGAATGCACGTGCCAAGGATGGTTTGGGGAGAGGAGGGGTGAATCTGACTTTAAGGAGCTTATATAGTCTATTGAGGAGGCAATGTATATGAGAGGTGGTCAAGTAAAGGTTTTTGGTCTGCAAGAATGGTGAACTGAGCAGTAGTAGAGTTGATAGGTACATTCTAGTAGTAATGACAGAATTTATTTCATTGGGAGAAATACAGGCAGCAAGACAGATATAAAAATATGGTGGTATGGAAGGTACCTAGATAGCCATTTTGAATGGCTAGGATGGAATGAGGTGTATGTCTTGGGTAATATGATAGAGAGGAATGGTTAGGATGGTGTCACTATTTTGAATTGGTCATTTTAACTTGAGGGACTTTGAAAGACTTTAGTCCAAAGGAGATATTTGGAGCAATACCTATCAGGGATGGATGAATCAAGTGAAAAGGTTTGGGGCATGGGGGAGACATGGAAATATTCTTAAGTTGCAAGCAGGCAAGGATGTTAGAAAATAAGTGAGGAGTGGGAGGAAAAGTACTAAACAAGACATGATGAAATCTACTTGATTGGGGGTTTTCCATAGTAGGGAAAAGGACCTTGACAGAAGGCATCTAAAATATGTGAATAGAAGATGAAGGGAGAAGAGGAAGCTCTCAGTGAATGGCTTCACTGTTTTTCAGTGCAAGTTATTGCAAGGTTCTAAGCTGAGACCATGAAGGAGGGAGGAGAACTATGGCAGGTTAGAGGAGGTCTAAAAAGGTTTGAAAAAAATCAATGAAATGGAGTTAATTAGATATAAAAAGATTGTCTTGCGGCAGTGAGAGCCCAGTTGAGATGATGCAGATCCAATCAGCACAATTTCATGATTTTTTTTACAGCTTCATTCTTGTGAGCAGGAGAGAAGTGAAGATGGAGGGAATAATCCAAGACTGAGGCTTATCAAGCAGGGATCAATCATAGAATAAGGAGGGAAAGAATTCAAGAAGACAATGTAGCATTGAACTAGTTCACTCAAGAGTCAAACGGAAAAATATAGGACAACATATCCAGTGCAGGGATGAAGACCTGAGAGGTCTTGAGGAATAGAGAGGTAAGAGAGTTTGAGGAAGAATCAATATGAAGTCCCCTAGCAAGAGAGCAGGAGTTGGAAAAGAAAGTTAAGACTGTGAGCCGGATGGTGAGTTCATTAAGGCAAGAAAAGGAGTCATCTGGAGGTCTGTAGACCATAGGAACAGAGTGACAGAGGGAGAGGGAGAGACTAAAAGTATTCCAACTCCCCCATCTTGCCTAGTTGTGTTGGGGGGAAATGAGTGAAAGTACATTCTTTTGAAATGATAACCAGGGAAACTGCCTCATTAAACAGGAAGGTCTCAGAGAGAGCCCAAAGATGAAAGCACTAAGAAAAAAAAAAAGTTTAAGAAGAAAGCAATTTTGTTACCTATGGAGCAAGTGGTCCTAGAAGCATGTGTCAGTGCTGAGTAGGTTCAGGGGACTGTGCATAAAGAAGTAGAAAGCAAAGGATGAAGAATAGGGTTTGAATAATTGCAACTGGGGATTCAGATTCACTGGAATAGAAAGGGTATAAAAGGGTAGGAGTTTATTATTCACGAAGAATGAGTTTAACATCACAAGAGCTTTGACCTTAGGCTGGTGTCCCCTTAGAGTTTCAGGCAGTTCAGATGAAGGAACCAGTGGGATAATCTGTTTGAATAGTTAATTAAATAAATATCAACGATCAAAAGTAAATAAAGATCAAAGAAGTTTGCAAAAACATTTATGACGGCTTTTTTTGTAGTAGCCAAAATTGGCAATGAAGGGGATATCCTCTTGCTAGGGATTGACTAAGCAAATTATGAAAGATTCTTATAATGGAATATTATTGGGCCGTAAGAAATGACAAAATACACAGCTTCAGAGAAAACTGGGAAGACATTTTATGGTCTGATAGAGAACAAAGTGAGCATAACTGTTAATTTATGCAGTAACAACATTACAGAGAAAGACAATTTTGAAAGGCTTTAAAACTCTGATTTATGCATTGATAAACCACTACTTCAAAAGACAGAAGATGGAACATGTTGCTTACTACCTGTCATTAAAATACAAAAAGAGGGATACATTTTTAGACGTAATCAATATAAGAATTTATTTTGCCAAATTATGTATGTTTGTAATGAAGATTTTCTTTTTTCCTTTTTTTAAAGTTGTTCAATTGAGTGAAGGACACAATGGGAGAGAGATTATAAATGTTTATAATAAGTATATTTTAATAAAGAAAAAGAAATGCTTCATGATTTAAAAAAATTTTTAGAAGAAAGGATTAAAAAGATGACTTTGACAGGAGGTTTAACTTCCAACCTAGGAGATTGATGATATTGATCAGTCACATAATTTATATGTGAATATGAATATGTTTCATCCATGAAATAATTTTGAGTGAGTTTGTAATTGTATTTTGAAGTCTCAGGGTTTTTAACGATATCAATTGGCTCTTGGAAGTGTCAATGATGTCACTGCCCATGAGTTATACTCTGTGATCTCGGATTTATAACTATATGAATAATATAGTTACAGGGACAGGTATCATTTCAAAAGTCTGCATATGAAATCCTCAATTTTTGCTGTCCTTTGATCAGTTTGCCTTTGCAGTCATTTTATATACATGTGTGTTTGCCCATCCATCACAGTGACTTTGTGTGTGCTATGCTTTATTATTTTTGATGAACCTGACCCTTTTGATGAAGGTATGAAGTCTGAGTGCCCCTGTGTGTCTACTTGAAGGATAGCCCCCTAAACAGAATTCATAGCCAGATGCAGCATAGGACTTATCCTGGAGATGGGGCAGCTTTTGTTTTCTTATATAATAGAAATGATGAGCTACTGTTATACTTCAGCTCTGGTCCCTTGCTAAAATATATACTTGACTAAGGTTCCTAGTTGATCCCTAGGAAAACTAGGTAACCCAGTAGATAAAACACCAGCCCTAGAGACAGAAGAACCTCAATTCAAATCTGGTCTCAGACACTTGCCACTAAAAAGCTGTGTAACTTTGGCCAACTTAACCCCAATTGTCTCACATCCAGGGCCATCTCCAGTCATCCTGATTCCTATCTGGCCACTGGATCCAGATGACTCTGGAGGAAAAAGTGAATCTGGTGACTTAGCACAGCACTATCTCACTGAAATCCAATTCAATTGCTTGTCATGGTATCACCTATCTGATGTGGTCTTCATTGAGAACGAAGGATACTCAACAACAATAGTTCATCCCTATTGTCTTTACCCTGTGTCAAAGTTATTCAATATTGACCAGAAAGAATATCCCCCCAGAGGTCTTAAAAAAAAAGCTTCACCTATGTCAAAACATTTGATAATATATTGCTGACAACTTTGAGAACTCTCTGCCTTGAGCTTCTGGCAGGGGAAGAGAGAGAAGAGGCTTGAATGCATCCTCAGCTCCATCACCACTGTAACTTTTCAGCATTACAGTAGGTACAATAATTAAAATTCATAAGTTTATAGAGTGTTTTTTTCTTAAATTTAAGAACATTTCAGTAGACAAGTCTGTGCAGCCCTAAATCTTGGAACATTTATTAGTGAGATACTTTTTCCTAACTAATGGGTTCTAAAATAATTTTCATGCTGGTACAATAATCTACAATTTATGTTTCTTACAGAATCACTCCGGGGATATAGGAAGAGAGTTGTTCAGTCATGTAGAAAACTAGGCTGCTCTGATTAATTTTATACATGTTTAGTTACTTGATTATGCAGAATCTTACACAGTTTTGGCATAATTCTAAAAATTTAAAATATTGAAGTTTATTTTAGATTTACTTTGTAACATGAAAGCATTCTATCTGGTATTCAGTTTAGGAAAAAACAAAGTATTCTAACTTTATGCAAGTGAGAAATAAGCATCCCAAATAAAGATTTCTTGCTCTGTTTTAATTGAACTTTAAAAAAAAGTCCTATCTTAAGTTTCAAACAAAGCCAGATTGGAAAAACAGAGCAGGCTCAAGATTCCAGTGTTGAGAATGAGCCTGTGAATGACTGTTATATTTCCAGCTTGGGAGAGATAAGGAAACAATCTTAATATATAAATAAAGGACTAAATAAATAATTAAATAAAGTGATAGAAAAGGTTTAAAGTCTTATTTTTAGGGAATATGGAAAATTTCAGATGCCATCTAAGACTAATTTGCTTTCAAAATTAACAAAATTCAATTATTTATATTGTATATCATAAGATATATTAATATTTGTATAAAAACTTATTTTGAAGAAAGATCTACTTCTATATACCAAAGTTCTAGAATAATATATTAAGAGATATTGATATACACTATTTAGATATTTTAACATTTGAAACCTCATGGATATTAATCATAGATTCATAGCCTGCTCTCCCTCCCTCAAATATTTGGCCCATCCAGGTGATACAAAACCTTATGTTCCCTACAAAAGCACAGAGGCAAAAGAGTCTTGAATGTTCAGTGGTAGAAGTCTTATTTGCCTGAACCACAGAGTGTATAAAGGAAAACAACTGAGATAAGACTAGAAGGGAGCTCAGAGGTCATTCAATTTAACCCTCTCATTTTACAGAAGAGGAAACTGAGGCCCAGGGATTTTAAAAGGCTAGTCATATAACTAATATAGTATCAGAGACAGACTGATGACAGATTTTGGAGTCTTGAATATCAGGCCAAAAAGTTTAAACTATATATTTATTTAACCAGTAAGCAGAAAGAAGCCATTGAAGAACTTTGAGCAGAGCCAGTTCTAAATATGAAACAAAAACTGGTAGCAATGTGAAGGACAGATTGAAAAGAAAGACCTGACTCTACCATAAAATCATGACACTGTGGATACAAAGCTAGCCTTAACAACAGCCAGACCTAATTTAGCTCCTGCCTTTGCCATGCACATACCAACTCTTCGACCCCCAGATAAACATTTAGATTTCTAGTACTCCCAACAAAGCTCTGAGACTATAATTTGTAGAGGAAAGAATGGATCTGCTTTGGTGGAGGTAATTTTCTCATTCATGGAGTTCCTTCTACTGATGAAAGGACAGATCCTGTCCTGGCATGGGCAGCACAAATACTAATATTGGAATGGCACAGAGGAGATGAGTTGGCATCTGCCTTAGTTAAGCAATACTGTCCACTGGCCACAAATAACATGCAAATTTTTGAAGCTTTCCATTAAAAAAAAAGTACAGGTGAGGGGCAGGTAAGAGAGAGAGAGAGAAACAGACACACATACAGACATACAGACATATATATATATATATATATATATATATATATATATATATATATATATATATATATATATATATTTGTGTAGGTATGCATATGTGTATATATTACATACATGTAATACACATATGTTGACACATTTATAAAATATAGATATAGATATATAGATATATGTTTAAGCTCAAGTGCTCCTGACTCCAGAACTAGTGCTCCATCCATGGCATTACCTGTATGGGACTGTTTATACATAGTTATTCAACATGAAAGCCAGATATTGTTGTTACTTGATCCACCATGACTGCTATTTCCTGTATCCTTCTTCCTCCGGAGAGGACCACTAAAGGAAACTATCTGTTGTGACCTACAAAGGTGGTTCAATTCACTGGTTGTGAAATGCTTTTTTAGCTTTCTCCCTATGTTTCTTGCCCTAGCCATAGCATGTCTGGTCAATTGTGAATCTGCTTCAATTAACTGAGATGTGATAGTGAATTATTAATGCCTTTTTTATTTTAAAGACACAGTCTCTTGAAGTTCTATGCTCTTAGTTAAAAAAGAATATTTATAAGAGAAAGGCTTGAAGCCCCCAGGAAGCTAAAAAGTGTTGCTTTAATGCCCACTGGATTTGGCAAGCACTCTTCCTAGAAAGGAATATTCTAGCTTGAAGCATTTGGAGGATAATTGGTCTTTTCACTACAACCTTAATAATAGTAGTTTCTTACATCTAAATTCCTACATTACTTGATTTAGAGTTAATGATCTTTCTGAATTTTCATTCGGATTGCCCTGGAAGTCCTAGTTTTATGTTGATACCTCAGGGAACATAAAAGGAAAGAAATACAGCCTCATTTGTTTGTGATATTCTTATTTCTGACAATCTTCGACAATTTTTTTCCTCTGAGTCAAAGCCTCAAATTTCCTTTTTTTGTCTATTGATATTTTATTTTTCCAATTACATGTTATGAATGTTTTTCAACATTCTCCCACATGCATATTTATTTTACACAATTTTCTTCCACCCTCCCCTCCCAACCCCTCCCCTCATTTGCAAACAATCTAAACATGTGTTTCACATGTTTATATGTTACTCATTTTCTGTATGAGGAATTAGGACTAAAGGAAAAGAAAGAAAATCATGAAATAGGAAAGAAAAACATAAGTGAAATTTTCAAAAAGTAAACATTCAAATTCTGTAGTTCATTTTTTGTTTTGTTTTATTTTGTTTTCTTGATCTGGATATGAATAGCTTTGTCCATAATAAATCTCCCAGGATTGTCTTATCTCTCTGAACTGCTAAGAGGAGCTGCATCCATCATAGTTGATCAGTTCTCAGTGTTGTTGTTAACACGTACAGTGTTTTGCTCCCTTCACTCCGCATCAGATCCTGTTATTCTTTCCATGTTTCTCTAGAATCTTACCATTCATGGTTTCTTATAGAATACTAGTATTCCATAACATATATCATAACTTGTTCAGCCATTCCCCAATTGATAGGCATCCATCCCCTCAATTCCTAATTCTTTGCTACTAGAAAAAAGTGCTGCTATGAATATTTTGGAAGATGGTGGAACTTTTTCCATTTATTTGTTATTTCTTCTGAATATAGGCCTAGTATTTGTATTGCTGAATTAGTTTTATTACTTTTTTGGGCATACTTCCATACTGCTCTCCAAAATAGTTTGGATTAGTACACTAATAGTGTATTAATGTCCCAATCCTCCCACAACCTCTCCAGCTTTGATCATTTTCCCTTTTTGTCATTGTTGTGAGGTGGTACCTCAGATTTAATTTGCATTTCTCTAATCAGTAATGATTTGGAGCATTTTTTTATTTTATATATTATATTTTATATATATATATATATGTGTGTGTGTGTATGTTTAATTTTTTCATTTGAAAACTGTCTGTTCATATCCTTTGACATTTATCAATTGGGGAATTAAAAATTTGATTCAATTCTCTATATTTTAGAAATGAAACCTTCACCAAAATTTAGCTGTGAAAATTGTTTCCTAGTTTTTTGTTTTCCTTCTAATCTTGGCAGCATTGATTTTATTAGTGTAAAATCTTTTTAATCTAATATATTAAAAATCAACTATTTTGCAGTTTATAATGTACTCTATTTCCTGTTTGGTCATAAATTTCTCCCCTTTCCATAGATCTAATGATATTTTTTGATCTGTTAATTGGTCCATGTTTCATCCTTTATGTCTAAATCCTAAATTTTGACCTTATTTTTGGTATAGGGTATGAGATGTAGGTCCATGCCTAGATTTTGTCATACTATTTTCCAGTTTTCCTACAGTTTTTGTCAAATACTGAGTTTTTCTTCTAAAAGGTCATGTCTTTGGGTTTGTCAAGCAAACAATTACTATAGTCATTTTACTACTGTTACTTTTGTATCTATCCTAATCCACTGGTCCATTATTGTATTTTTTAATCAATACCAGGCAAGTTTGATGATTGCCACTTTATTGTATCATTTTAGATCTGATAAAGCTAGGTCACCTTCCTTTACATTTTTTCCCCACCAATTCCCTTGATATTCTTGACTTTTTATTGCTCCAGATTTTTTCTAGCTCAGTAAAATAGTTATTTGGTAGTTTGATTGGTATGGCACTAAATACATAATTAAATTTGTATGGAATTGTTGTTTTTATTTTATTAGCTCAGCCTAACCATAAGCAATTGACATTTTCCCAGTTGTTTAGATCTAACTTTATTTGGTTGAAAAATGTTTTGTAATTATGTTTCTACAGTTTCTGGGTTTGTCCTAGGAGGTAGATTCCCAAGTATTTTATGTTGTCTGCAGTTACTTTATATGGAATTTCTCTTTCTATCTCTTGCTCTTGGGCTTTGTTATTCATATATAGAAATACAGGTGATTTATGTGGAGTTTTTTATATCTTGCTACTTTGGTGAAGTTGTTAATTGCTTTAAGTAGATTTTAGTTGATTTTCTATGGTTGTCTAAGTATACCATCATATCATCTGCAAAGAGTGAAAGTTTTGACTCCTTATTACAAGTTTTAATTCCTTCAATTTCTTTTTCTTCTCTTATTGCTAAAGTTAATATTTCTACTACTATATTGAATAGTAATGATGATAATGGGCATCCTTGTTTCATCCTGATCTTATTAAAAATGCTCATAGCTTATCCCCATTAGAAACAATATTTGTTGTTCATTTTTAGATAGATACTGCTGATTATTTTAAGAAAAACTCCATTTATTCCTATACTCTCTAACTTTTTTTTAAATAGGAATGGATGTTGTATTTTGTCAAAGGCTTTTTTAGCAGCTAATAAAATAATCATATGATTTCTGTTGGTTTTGTTATTGATATATTCAATTATGTTGAGTGTTTTCATAATACTGAACCATCCCTACTACCTGGTATAAATCCAACTGACCATAGTGTTTTATCCCACTAATAATTTGCTATAATATCTTTGCTAAAATTTATTTAAGATTTTTCCATCAATGTTCATTAGAGATATTGGACTATAATTTTCATTGTTTATTTTGACTCTTCTCAGTTTAATGTATCAGCACCAGATTGGTGTCATAAAAGGAATTTGCCAGAATTCTTTCTTCTTTTTTTTAATTTTATTTCTTAGAAAAAGAATCAATTGATCCTTAATTGTTTGATAGAATTCACTTGTAAATCCATCTGGACCTGGAGACTTTTTCTTTAATTTCTTTCTCTGAAATGGGGTTATTTAAGTATTTTATTTCTTCTTCTGTTAATCTGGGTAATTTATATTTTAGTAATAATACATCCATTTCACTCAATTTGTCAAATTTATTGGCATACAGTTGGGTAAAATAGCTTCAAATTATTTCCTTAATTTCTTCCTCATTGGTGGTTTCATCCTTTTCATTTTGGATATTGGTAATTTGGTATTCTTTTTTAAAACATATTAATCAAAGAGTTATCTATTTATAGGGTTTTTTAAAAAATCAACTCTTAGTTTTGCTTATCAGATCAATGGTTTTCCTACTTTCAGTTTTAATAATATCTCCTTTGATTTATAGAATTTCTAATTTGGTGCTTAATAGGGATCTTTAATTTGTCCTTTTTCTAGTGGTTTTTCAGTTGCATACCCAATTCATTGATTCCCTCTTTCTCTATTTTATTCACATAAGCATTTAGAAATATAAAATTTCCCCTAAAAACTGCTTTGGCTTCATCTCATAAATTTTGGTATGATGTCTCATTGCTATCATTCTCTTGGATAAATGATTGATTATTTCTATGATTTGTTGTTTTATTCACACATTCTTTAAAATTAAATTATTTTGTTTCCAATTAATTTTTTATTTTTCTCTCTATGATCCTTTAAT
This sequence comes from Macrotis lagotis, assembly GCF_037893015.1. Taxonomy (NCBI): domain Eukaryota; kingdom Metazoa; phylum Chordata; class Mammalia; order Peramelemorphia; family Peramelidae; genus Macrotis; species Macrotis lagotis. The sequence goes on from NC_133664.1 coordinate 150,275,667, forward strand.
ACATGTAATTTTACTGCATCATGATCTGAAAGTATGCATTTATTATTTCTGCCTTTCTGTATTAGATTGTAATGTTTTTATGCCCAAGTACATGGTCAACTTTGGTATAGGTGCCATGTGCTACAGAGAAAAAGGTATATTCTTTTCTCTCCCCATTCAGTTTTCTCCAGAGGTCTATCATATCTGAGTTTTCTAAGGTTTTATTCACCTTCTTAATTTCCTTCTTGTTTATTTTGTGGTTAGATTTATCTAGTTCTGGGAGAAGGAGGTTGAGGTCCCCCACTATTAGAGTTTTGTTGTGTATGTCCCTTTGTAATTCATTGAGCTTCTCTAAGAATTTGGAAACTATACCACTAGGTGCATATATGTTTAATAATGACACAGTTTCATTGCCTATGGTGTGCCTTTCATCAAGATGTAGTTTCCTTCCTTATCTCTTTTAATGAGATCTATTTTTGCCTTTGCTTTGTCTGATATCAGGATCTCTACCTGATTTTTTTACTTCTACTGATGTATAATATGTTTTGCTCCAACCTTTTACCTTTACTCTGTGTGTATCTCTCTGCTCCAGATGTGTTTCATGCAACCAACACATTGTAGGATTCTGGTTTTTAATCCATTCTATTATCCACTTCTGTTTTATAGAAGTGTTTATCTCATTCACATTTACAGTTAACATTACTAATTCTGTATTTCCCTCCCTATCTTTCCCCATTTGTACTTTTTCTCTTTCTTTTCCTCTTATTCCTCCTCACCACTGTTTAGCTCCCTTTCCCCTTGAACTTTTCTTTTATATTTTAGCTTTAAGTTTACTTTAATTTATACCTTCACCTTCCTTTTTATTAATCCATTCTTCCCTTTACACACCAACCCTAACCCTGTTGAATAGAATAGATTTTTAAACTCAGTTGGGGATGTATGTTATTCCCTCTCTGAGCCAAATCTATTAAATAAGATTTACTTGGTGTTTACACCCTCCCAATTTTCCCTCTACTATAATAGGTCTTTGTGCCTCTTCACCTGGTGCTGTTTATCCCCTAATGCCTGGCCTTCTCTTAGTGCAGTCCTTATTTTTTTTGTTTTTATTGCTTTAACCCTATCTTGTACTTACATCCCATTTGACAAAATATACTCCTATTATCTATCCTGAGAGAAGTATTATTCTCAAAGGTTGATTGATTAGTTGCTTGATTAATTAATAAGCAACATTACTTCATAATACTAAGTACCCTCCCCTCTTCCTTCTCATTAGAAATACACTTCTCAAAAGTTATGAATCACAACAAATTATAATCACTTTATACCTTACCCCCATTTCAAGTACTCTCCATGGGTACACAATTCTTTGACAATGAGTCAAAGTATCATGCAAAACCAAATCATTTCACACACACCCCACCCCAAGCATACACCCACCAATTATAGCTAAAACATCAAGCAACATCAAACAAGCATTTTCATGATATTTTCTTGTCTAGTTTTTCTAGGTATACTCTCTCCCTCTGTCTCTATATTACTCCAATCAAAGCACTACAGCCCTCCCCAACCAAAGTGTCAGGTACACTCTCTCTCCCACTGTCCCTTTAGCACCCCAGCCATGGTACTAAAACCCTCATTAACTGAAATATGGATTAAGATCCCTTCCCAATCTCTTTATATTCAACCCTTCTAAGTATGCTCTAATGTAAAGTCACTACTGATTTAATTATGTTGGTTGGTGGTTTTTGTCTTTTGTTACTGAAGAAGACCAAAATGACATCACCACGTTTGAGATGAATTACAGTATGTCCAACTGTGGCTAATCAGACCAATATGAGCTCAGAATACTCTACCACACAAATAATCTATGTGAATACCTGGGGTGCTTACTCTAAAGTTAAGTATGTCATGTTTTCTTTGAGCTGCTTCAATTTTGCCTTCCTTGTAGAGTGCAGTATCCTCACTGACGAGGACATGCCATGTTGGGTGATCCTGTGCCAGTGTCTCCCATGCTATATAAATATTTCTAAAGTTCTTAAGAGAGACCTTCAGGATATCCTGGTATTGCTTATTCTGACTACCTTATGAGCACTTGTCCTATATGAGTTCTCCATTGAATCATCTTTTTGGTATTCTAATAATGTGTCCAACCAACCCATCATTATTATACTCTCTGTAGTAATGTTGAAATGCTAGGCAGTTTAGTTTGAGAAAGGACCTTAGTGTCTGATGTCTTCTCTTGATCTTCAGAATCTTCCTAAGACAATTTAAATGGAAGCAATTTAGTTTCCTTACATGGAGCTGGTAGACTGACCAGGTTTCAAAGGCATATAGCAATGACATCAGTACAATGACTCTGTAGACCCTCAGTTTGGTACTCAGTCTAATACCTCTTCTTTCCCATACTTTCTTTTGGAGCTCCCAAATACTGAGCTAGCTCTGGCAATGTGAGTGTCAACCTCAATTGTAAATATGTACCTCCCTGGAAAGGACACTGCTAAGATAAGTGAAGTACTCAAAACTTCTCTGTTTGCTGTAATTGATGGTTTCACATGGTATGGGGTGCTTGCTTATGGGGCATCTATCTGTCTTTTCTTGGTGTTAATTGTTAGACCAAAATTAGCACAAACAGCAGAGAATTGATCCATACTTGGTTGCATCTCAGCTTCAAGAGGTTCGTTGAGTGTAAAATCATCTGCAAACACCAACACTTATAGCCTTTTTAAGTTGAATTATCTATTTGCCATCAGTGCAATAGCTGACTTGAACCCATATTCATCATCAGTGAAGGTGTTTGATAATATGGCTGAAGATATCATGCTAAAAAGTAAGAGAGCAAGAATATATCCGTGTTTAGTCCATTGGTAACTAATCTCAAGAGTATCATCCACTATCTAGGACCTGGTAAGCATGCTGTCATGAAATTGATGTATAGTACTAATGAACTTCTTTGGGCAACAAAATTTTGACGTAATTTTCCATAAATCTTCACCACTGACAGAATCAAAGACCTTTGGTCAGATTGTTCCTGGCATTTTTCCTGGAGTTGGAGGGTGGCAAGCATCATATCAATTGTTCTTCAACCCATTCTGAAGTCATACTGGCTCTCAGGGAGGTGATCATTTAATTATGTAAAGAGCCTCTAAGTACTCTAAGTATTGGGACACCCTGAAAGTATCTCTTAAGAACTTTAGCATTGATTCTAAGGCATGGGAGACACTGGCATAGGACTGCCCAGCATAGGGTGCTCTAGTCAGAGAAAATGCTGAGCTCTATGACAAGGCCGAATTAAAGTAGCTCAAAGGAAACATGAGATACATAAGTTTAGAGTAAACACCTCAGGTATTCACCTGGACTATTTGTGCCCAACCTGTGATAGAGCATTCTGAGCCTGTTTTGGCCTGATCAGCTACAGCCAGACGCACTGTAATTTGTCTCAAACATAATGATGTCATTTTGGTCTTCTTCAATAATGAAGGACAAAAACCAATAATACCTATGAGAACATAGTCCCATTACACTATGCTCAATCCATTAACTATACTAAGGGAAATATGATTATCAAGAGTTACAAGTGTTATCTTCCCTTGTAGGTAGGGTTGTATAAAATTTAATGTTCTTGACTAATATTTGTTTTTTCCCCTCCTTTTCATTTACCTTTTATGTATCTCTTGAATCTTGTGGTAGAAGAACAAATTTTCTGTTCAGTTCTGGTCTTTTTATCAGGAAATTTTGGAAGTCCTCTCTTTCATTGAACATCCATCTTTTCCCACTACAGAATACACTGAATTTTGCAGGGTAGTAAACTCTTGGTTGTAATCCAAAGTCCTTTGCCCTCCGAAATATCATATTCCAGGCCCTCTGATCCTTTAATGTTGAAGCTGATAAATCCTGTGTAATTCTGATTATGCTTCCTTTGTATTGCTTCTTTTTGATTGCTTACAGTATTTTTTCCTTTATTTGAAAATTCTGGAATTTGGCTATGATAGTCTTGAAGTTCTTCTGCTGGGATCTCTTTCTGAAGATGTTCTGTGTATTCTTTCAGGGACCATTTTGTCTTTGATATAGTACATTGGAAAAGTTTTGCCTGATAATTTCCTGAAATATATTTTCCAGGTCCTTTTTTTGATCTAGGCTTTCTGGTAGACTAATATTTCATGACTTATCTCTCCAGGATTTAGTTTCCAGGTCATTTGTTTTCCTAAAAGGTACTTTGTGTTTTCTTCAATTTTTTCAGCCTTTTGATTTTTTTGATGGAATCTTGGTGTCTCATAAATCCATTAGTTTCTATTTGTCCAATTCTAATTTTTATGACTTTATTTGCTTCAATTAGCTTTTGTGTTTGCTTTTCCAGTTGGTTAATTTTACATTTTGCTGAGCTGCATTTCCTTTTAGTTGGTTGATTTGAGTTTTAGATGAGTTGCATTCCTTTTCCACTTGGTAAATTTTATTTTTTGAAGCATTACATTGTTTGCTCAATTTTTCACAATTTTCCTGCATGGCTCTCATTTCTTTATTCCATTTTTCTCCTTCTTTGGTTTTTAAATTATTTTGTTAAACTCTTCTTTGAGATTTTGGATTTGAATCCAATTCATAGACTCCTTGGAAAATTCCCATGTAGGTAATTTTTCACTGCTTTCTTCTAAGGTGGCATTTTTATCATCTTTATCTGCATAGTAACTTTCTGTGGTTAATTATCTTTTAATTTTTTTGCTCATTTTGATTGTTGAGCTCTTCTTCTGGGGAAAAGGGACTATAGACCCTTTAAGATTAGTTTTTTTTCCTTTTGTTTTGTTTCCTTCATTTCGATATGGATAGCATTTTTCATGATAGGTCTCCCAGGGTTGTCTCTGAACTGCTGAGAGGAACTCTATCCATCAAAGTTGACCAATGCACAATGTTGTTGTTAATGCCTACAGTGTTCTCTTGGTTCCATTCCCTTCACTCACCTCAGTTCCTGTAATTCTTTCCATGCTTCTCTAGAGTCCAACCATTCATGGTTTCTTATAGAACAATAGTACTCCATAACATTCATATACCATAACTTGGTCAGTCATTCTCCAATTGATAGGCATCCATTCCCTCAATTTCTAATTCTTTACCACTACAAAAAGAGTTACTATAAATATTTTGGAACATGGGGGAGGGACTTTTCCATTTTTATGGGGTTTTTTTTTTGCAAGGCAGTGGCGTTAAGTGACTTGCCCAAGGTCATACAGCTAGGTAATTATTAAGTGTCTGAGGCTGAATTTGAACTCCAGTCTTCCTGATTCCAGGGTGGGTGCTCCATCTACTGTATCCCCAGGTGTCCCTCCATGTTTTATGATTTCTTCTGAATATAGGCCTAGTATTGGAATTGCTGGGTCAAAAGGTATGATCGGTTTTATTGTTCTATGTGCATACTTCCATATTACTCTCCAGAATGGTTAGATCGGTTCACAACTCCACCAAAAATGCATTAATATCCCAATCCTCCCAAATTGATCATTTTCCATTTTTGTCATAAGGATGAGGTGGTACCTCAGAATTTTCATTTACAAAACTGCAATCAATAATGATTTGGAGCATTTTTTCATATGATTATAGTTAACTTTAATTAATCATTTGATAACTGCCTGTTAATATCCTTTGACCATTTATCAATTGGGGAATAACTTAGGACCTTGTAAATTTGATTCAATTCTCTATATATTTTAGAAGTGAGATGTTCATCAAAATCTCTAATTTGGCAGCATTGGTTTTATTAGTGCAAAAAATATTTTAATTTAATATAGTCAAAATCTAATCCTAACCCTAATTTTCTTATCCAGGCTAACCCTAACCCTAAACCTAACCTTAACCCAATCTAAGCCTAACCCTAACCCTAAACCCTAACCCTAACCCTAACCTTAACCCTAACACTAACCTAACACAAACCTAACCCTGACCCTAACCCTAGCCCTAACCCTAAACCTAACCCTAACCCTAACCCTAACCCTAAACCTAACCCTAACCCTAACCCTAACCTAACCCTAACACTAACACTAACCCTAACCCTAAACCCTAACCCTAGCCCTAACCCTAATTTCTGACCCTAAGCTAACCCTAACCCAAATTTCCTAACCCTAACCCTAATTTCCTAACCCTAACCCTAACACTAAACCCTAACCCTAACTGTAACCCTAAATGTAAACCTAACCCTAATAGTAAACCTAAACCTAATTTTCCGTTCTGAACCGAACCTTAACCCTAACCCCAATACTAACCATAACCCTAATGCTAAACCTAACATCAACCCTAAACCTAAACCTAACCCTAAGCCTAAACCCTAACCCTAACCCTAACCCTAAACCTAAACCCTAACCCTAACCCTAAACCCTAACCCTAACCCTAAACCCTAACCCTAACCCTAACCCTAAAACTAACCCTAACCCTAACCTTAACCCTAACCCTAACCCTAACCCTAACCCTAATTTCCGATCCAGTCTAACCATAGCCCTAACCCTAAACCTAACCCTAACCCTAACCCTAACCCTAACCCTAACCCTAACCCTAACCCTAACCCTAACCCTAACCCTAAACCTCACCCTCACCCTCGCCTTAACCCTAACCCTAATCCTAACACTTACCCTAACCCTAATTTCCAAACCCTAACCCAAACCCTAACCCTAACCCTTGATCTATTAATTGATCTATGGTATCATCTTTTATGTCTAAATCCTGTACCCACTGTTTCCAGGGTTTACATGTTGTCTGGGGTTAGGACCCTCCCTGCTGGCTTGCTGTCTAGCTGCTGGGACCTCTGCTGTTGTCTAGCTGCAGGTATATGGGCTGTATTGTGATTAAAAGCCTCCCCTGGCTTCCCCTCTCTACCTCCCCCACCCATAGATACAGACCTTCACTGAAGACCCTCCATGATATCTATAGCTGAAAACTTCTATAATTTTTTTGGCTGGGACCTGTAGCTTTAATGTCTGTACTGAAGCTTGATTTAGTTTTGTGTAGAAAAAAGTTCATGCCATCAACTTGGCTCCACCCTGGAAGTCCCTCTCAGATTTTCTAAGAGAATGAAAAATTGAGCTGAAGTTCTGAATGTTGTATTTGAAGAGTAATGCATTTGAATCAATTGTTAGTGCTTCATATTGTTTCCTCTGATTAGCATAGAGGAGCCTGGTTATCTTTGTCTTATAGACACTGTCTTATAGACAACCTTATAGAGACTGGTGCTTAGTATAGACACTGACCTCCTTGCTGTTCCTAGCTAGCTCTACTCCATCATCCAAATCCATGCCTTTTCTGATTGTCCTCCAAACTTGGAATACTTTTCCTCTACATTTCTGCTTTCCTAGATTCCTTTTAAGATTCAATTCAGATCCTGTCTTGTGTAAGAAGTCTTTACTAGTCTCCTTCCTCCTCATCTCCCACCCTCCCCTTAGTGGTGCCTTCTCTCTAATATTACCTCTCATTTATACTCTAGGAACATAACAGTTGTCCTTCATTTTTGAAGAAGACCACAACATCAGGGAGATTGATGCCATGATAAGCTCATGAATTGGATTGGGGGGGAGGGGGACTGTGCTAAGACATCAACCTTACTTTCTCCTCCAGAGTCATCTGGGTCCTATAGCCAGATATGAATCAAGATGGTTGGAGATGGCCCTGGATACAGAGCAATCAGGGTTAAATGACTTGCCCAAGGTCATACAGCTAGTTGGAGTCAAGTGTCTGAGGCTAGATTCAAACTTCCATCCTCCTGACTCCAAGCCCAGTGCTCTATATACTGTGCCACCTAGATAACCTGATTGAGAGTCAGAATCATGTTTTTGCCTTTCCTTGTCTAGTTGTTTGTCTAAGGAAAAACTTTCTTTGTATCCTTAGCATTTAGCACAATGACCACGTACATAGTAAGCTCCTAAGAAATGCTTGTTGACTTAATGGTTGACTGGATACTGTAGGAAAGGATTTAATTGATTATATTATAGAAGATGTATAGTCACAGTTTGTTGGAGTTGGAAGGAACTTTATGGAATATTTAATCATAGCTTCTCATTTTATTAATAATTGGGGGAAGCCAGCTATTTACTTTCCTCTGCCCACTCCCCCCATCTACTGATGAAATTATAAGAAGTAAGGAAATAGGTGCAGATAAGAGAGGTGATGAGTTATTAATATGTTAAGAAAAGTGCAAAGACTTTTCTATGTCCCATTATTCCTTTACTAATCTAGAAGAAGCTTCCCTAACGGAGTTTAAAGGGCAGTTTGCTTCTGATTGGTCAAAGATTGACCGTATCCCTATGCTTGTCATCTCTAGGGAGAGTTGGGACAGTTAAGGCAGAAGAAATTGTTGAGAATGATTGCTAACAGAACTCTGAAGTTTCTTACTTCTCTACTTTGTCCCTCTCCCCATAAACCATGGTGACTTGAATCAGAGATACTTGAGAAACAGGAAATACCACATCCAACAGGGAGCAGAAATAGTCCAGACAAGAATATCTTCAATGATTGTGGCAATCTAGAGAAGAGTTCTCTGTCTCTCTGTCCTATATTAATATTTCTATATTTTTATTTTATTATTATTTATAATCACATATCAAATATTCATAAACAGGTTTACTCTGCATTTCTATTTCTATATTTTTATTTTATTGTTATTTATAATAATTATGATTCAAATATTCAAAGCTATAAAGATGAATATATTTATATGCATATATACATAAGTGTGTATGCATTTGTATGTCTACATGTGTGTGCATATGTACAGTATATATATACACACATGCTTGTATGTATATGTATATATAGATACCCACATATACACAAGCACATTATTCATTAAATTTGGAATAAGAGTCTGGCTTTAAATTCTGGCTCTGCTACTATGACCAGTGTTATTTAGGATGCCAAGCTATCTTTCTAGACTTCAGAGCTCTTCAGTGTAAAATGTTAGAGTCCAAATTTTTGTGACCCCATTTGGCATTTTCTTGGCAAAGACAGTAGAGTTGTTTGCCATTTCCTTCTCCAGTTCATTTTACAGATAAGAAAACTGAGGCAAACAGGATTAAGTGAGTTGCCTAGGGTCACCTAGCTAGTAAGTATCTGAAGCCATATTTGAACTCATGAAGATGAGTCTTCTTAATTATAAGACCAGTGCTCTATCCACTACAGCACCTAGCTGCCCCGGGGTTAGAATAGGTGATCTCAAAGTCCCTTTGCTTACAAATATATGACAATAGAAAAAGAAAATGAAATTTGAATAGAGTATCTCAAAAAATATATTTTTGCATCACCTTTATTTCCCATGGAGATGTCTCTAGTGATAATATTTTTACTCATCTTAGTTCATATTCAACTGAATATGAACTAAGATGAGTAAAAAAGAGATGTAGCTCTAGTGCTTTGTTCATAGGGTTGCTAGGTGACTCAGTGCTTAGAGCACCAGCCTTGGAGTCAGGAGGACAGGAGTTTGAATCCAAGATTCAGACCTGTGACATTTACTAGCTGGGTGACTTTGAGCATGTCATTTAACCCTGATTGTCTTGCATCCAGGGCCATCTCCAGTCATCCTGATTCATATTTGGCCATTGGACCCAGATGTCTCTGGATGAGAAAGTGAAGGCACAGCACCCCCTCATTCAATTCCAATTAATGAGTTTGTCATGGCATCACCTCTCTTATGTCATGGTCTTCTCTGAGAACAAAGAACAGACATCATCAGTGCTTTGCACATAGAAGACATTTTAAAGGTACCTTTTTAATTGAACTGAATTGTGCAGAGAGTTGTTTGTTTTTTCCTGCTTCAACAATATAGAGTGAACTTAAACTGTATAGAGCTTTATGGAATTAAGGTAAGAAAATCAAGTTATATGTAACACTGTCTTTTAGTGTTAGATTCAAGGAGGCTGTGGAAAATACACATTACTAAGGATAACCTGTACATGAAAAGGTATAAAAGAGATTATCAAGGACGTGTATATGCTAGAAAGAAAAGAGGTAGATTGATCATGCAGCAACAGCAAGTCTAACAACTAATGTGCAGTCTGAAAGTTGCTTAGGCAATCCTTTATACAAATACCTACAAATAGTAAAAGAGTCATAAGAAGCCTTCCCAAATTGTAGATTGGATTCTCTAGAGAAGATTTGTGAAAAGACATGTGTGCAAATCCTACATACGAATGGGACGTGATTTGCATAGATTGAGAGGTAATATATCAGGTAGATGATAGCTAATTTGATATACAGAAGTATCTTTAGCCTGACCATCATGACCAATAGACTTTGCATGAGATATTTTTTGAATTGTTTCAAATACTAACTGGATTTCCACTTGGATAACTGCTCAATGACTGTTTCCTTTCCTGTCTTCTTTAATAACTTTATCTATTTAAATTTCTTTGGAAGGCTATTTTCTCTTTTAATTTCATTGAAAGACCTAAGTTCACAATGGAAGAAATATGAGTGCTTGAATTGATCAGAAACATAGAAAAAGAACTTGAATATATTTCTGAAGCAGTGGACATTGTGAAATTATGGTCACTTGTGTTCATCCTTTATACCGAAGTATAATAAAGATTGAAAAAGTGTAATCAAAGCAAAAAAAAGGTGATATTGTAAATTATTCAGTTCTGGATCAGCTTTGAATTTTTTTCTCTCTCTGGTTTTGATTCCTTAGAATAGACTTTTTACCTATTTTTCTCAGATATAGATATGGATATGATATGGATATGGATATAGATATACTACTTTTTCACTTTCATGTAATGTTTTTCCCAATTACATAATAATGTTTATAATGTTTTCATGTTTTCAACACTCATTTTTGTAAAATTTTGAGTTCTAAATTTGTCTCCTTCCTTCCCCCCCCCCAAAGACAATAAACATTGGATGCTAACAAAATCTAAGCAATTAATGGTCAATTCTTCATACTGTAATTTCTAGAAATAAGATTGAGAAAAATATTTTAAATGATCTCTTTTGAGTGTATTCCAATGTGTTTAACTATAAATAAGTCTACTTCTTACTGCTTTGATGTTCATCTTTCTACCAGAATATACAACTTGAACCCAGAATATACATCTTGTTATTAGTCCCCAATAGTGCTTCATTAGGCCCTTCTACCCAGTGAAGCTGAATCTAGGTAACCCACAACTAAAGCACTTTTCACATTACATTTTAATCTGTTCTCTATACCTGGACTCATTCCAGAAGATCCTTGGAGTTATTCTGATTAATACATTTAATCTAGAACACTCATTTAACAAGCCCAGTACTTTGCTAGGAATACAAACATAAAACTGACCTCTAGGAACTTAGAGTCTTTTATAATTATCTTCCAAAAGAAGTTATGGGAAAATTGGAACTACTCTGACTGTTTCAAAAATCAAACTTAAACAGAATTATATACTATAATTAAAATTCACAAAGTTACTCTTCCTACAAAGAAAAAAGAATTGTTCAGAAAGACTTGTATTTGTTTATATAGGAAACTCATGACTGAGCTCATGATAAAATCATATATCAAAGCAAGAATGAAGAACATATCATTAAGAATGAATATGAAGAGTGGCAAGTCTTCCTGTGAGAACAGTGTGAGGAAGAAAAAAGCATAAAGCAAATTGAAACTGATGATAAATGCAAAGGAAAAAAAGCAAAGCATACTTTGCTTGGAGAGATGATAATGTATGACAGAAAATAACAGTCCATTTATGGGTTGAAGGGATTAAGACAGGGTTAATGCTTAAGGCATTAGTCTAACTATAATCCATTGATAACATTAAAAATAAAATGAGTATAATAAGCATATGTATTAATTTACCTTGCAGTTACCTAGTTCACTATTCTTGTCCTGATTCTGATGTGGGTAGCATCACCCATGATGTCCAACCAAGAACTAACCAACTCCCAACCCTACAGAATGGATATGAATGACTCCATGATACTCGTAATGGATACATTTCTTTAAACCTCTAAGTAAAGTTATAATTTATAAGTAAGGTTTAACTTATAAGTAGGTTCTTATAAGTAAAGAACCTACTCAGTTGCCCATTGTGAAGAAAAATCAAAGCACTTACAAATATGCCAATTAGGTAAATTAATTATAAGCATATTCATAGGCAGATATAATTTATTTAGTGCACAGGGGTTATAACTATGTATTACTCTGGGGTTTTTTGTGTGTTTGCTAATGTGTCTTCCCTCTTACAATTTGGGCAGGAATTGGTGAGGGAACAAATCTGACTAGTCTGCATGAGATAGAAAGTAGAACTACTCAGTCTATATTTCCTTTTTTTTCTCTGTCAGGAAGAGAATGACAGAAGAAAAATAATCAAAAGTGAAGTAAGATGACAAGAAGAAACCCAACTATTTTTACCTTAAAACTACATGAACTGTATCACAGGAAAAAAAATCTACAAATATGACTGCTAAGCCAATGTTAGTGATCTTTAGAAAATCATGGAATATGGAAAATACCTTAGTATTGGTATATTTAATTATAGTCCAAGGATCTTGATGTCAATTACTGACAACATTTTAGAATACATTTTAATCTGTGGCCCAGAATCAAAACTCTGAGTTCACACAAGCTTCAGTCAATGCTGTAGGCATCGTTCACTATTCTCTTTGACTCAGGATCCACCCAGGGCATTCTCTGGACATATTAGAGTTTGAATTGTGTTTGCCTTTCCAAGGAACATTAGAAAATACAAACTTTCTGGTCTGTAAATGTAATTTGTAATTATTCATTTGGTTCATCATTTAAGTATCTCCACCATCTGACACTAACCTACTTTTCCTACCTTCCTTCACTATATGGTCTAAGTTTCTTTACAGCTGAATTACTATAAACCTCAAAATCTATTCTAGAGAAGGATCTTGGACTTCATCAAATAGTCTATTCCTATTTCAATCTCATTCTGTTTTCTGTTGCCTCTGAGGCTGGAACATTATCTCTACCAACTGGACTTTTTCTTTTCTATTCAAATGTTAGCTCCTTCCAACTTTCCTTGATCATATGAAAATAGTCTCTATTTCTTTAATTTTTCTGTTACTTTATTTAGACCTCTTTCTACATTATGCTTTGTATTATTCTTATTTGTACATTTATTTTAACTGCATCTCGCTTCCAAATTCCTTAGAGGTAGGCATTGTATTATTTTCCCCAGTCACTTAGCTAAGTATAAAGGCACCTAATATGTTTTCAATTGAATTGAAAGACATTGAAAGGATGAAATGCTCCCATAGAAGATAACTGTGATACTGAGGGATGTACTAAATGCTACTGGAGGATGTGTTGAAAAGAACTCAAGATGATTAACCTAGAGGAGTTAAGATTTAGGGTAATTATGATTGGTGACTTAAAATATTGGAAGAGCTGTCTTATAGAAGAGGGATTAGGCTTGCTTGAGTCATTTAGCAGCATTTAGACAGAAAACTTGTAGAAGAGTTTATGAGTTTATAAGAGTTTTAAAAAGAGGCTAAACTAAAACTCTTGATGTTGGACATATCTGCCCTTTTCCTTTATTTATCCTTATGTGTTATTTTGGGTTTCACCTGAGCTGACTCCTGGACAAATAACACAATTTCATAGATGAGGCATTGCTGACCCCTTACTCAGTAAGGCTTCTATCCAGATCAAAGTCATCCACAGCTCTTGGCATAGTGCTCCTTATGTAGTAGTCCCTTAAATGTTTATTGATTGAGTTAAACACACCACTGAAGGATGGCCACAGCAACTCCTCAAATATAAAGATTGTACAGCCTAGTTTTCCTCATAAGAATTGGTTACATTAGTGATCTACTTGGGGCAAGATCAGTAAATAGAAATTGCTTGCTTCTCTTTATTTTCTCCTTTGCTAGCAGTTTCATGTCTTTGGGTAAGTCAATTCACTTTTTGGGGGCTTCAGCTAACTCAGGAATTGGGCTACATGGTTCCTAACATTCTTTTTGAATCAATTCCCTTTGTATTCCTTTTCCCTGAGTCTCTCTCTCTTTTTTTTTAAGGATTTTGCAAGGCAAATGGGGTTAAGTGGCTTGGCCAAGGCCACACAGTTAGGTAATTATTAAGTAATTATTAAGGTAATTATTAATTATTAAGACTGGACTTGAACCCAAGTACTCCTGATTCCAGGGCCGGTGCTTTATCCACTATGCCACCCAGCTGCCCCTACCCTGAGTCTCTTAATAGGTTTATGGCAGCCCACTGAGTCACAGGGCCATTGAAACATGACCTGGAAATTGAGCTATTCTGAGTAATATCTACCTGACCTTTCTTACCTTGGTGATGACTGGTTTAGTGGCAATAAGCAAATCATCAAATGGTTGTTATTATGATTAATGTGGATGTGTTCTTGTCAGAAATGATATAGGAATGGCTATCCTAGGAATATAAATATACTATTCTGTTAATATTTAATATTTTAATAAAAGGAATCTTAAAATATTAATCTCATTTCCTTTGTTCACAAATTTATGTCACAGGAATCCCAAGGGTAAAAAATAACCTATTGCCAACACTTAGGCAGTTTTGCTTTGGAACTTGGGTCTACAATAATTTCCATAAGATAGTGAAGTCATCTTTTCTTGGAGCAGCTAGGTGGTACAGTAGATAGAGCACTGGCCCTGGAGTCAGGAAGACCTGAGTTCAGATGTGACACTTAACATTTACTTAGCTGTGTGACCTTGGGTAAGTCACTTTACTCCCATTGCCTTGTAAAGACCGAGAAAGAGGGAGAGAAAGAGAAGAAGAGGAAGAGGAAGAAGAAGAGGAAGAGGAGGAGGAAGAGGAAGAGGAAGAAGAAGGTCATCTTTTCTTTATTTACTCAATTCACTCCTCACTTTCTTTTTCCTCATTACTAAAAAAAAAAAAAAAAACAAGGGGCAGCTAGGTGGCACAGTGGATAAAGCACTGGCCCTGGAATCAGGAGTACCTGGGTTCAAATCTGGTCTCAGACACTTAATAATTACCTAGCTGTGTGGCCTTGGGCAAGCTACTCAACCCAGTTTGCCTTACAAAAAAAAAACTGTTTTTTTTTCTTTTCCATAGACATCTTATAAAAATTCTGAAAGAGAAATAATTTCTTTGCTTGCCTTTTAAATGGATTATGATTATTCCTATATTATACTCTACTTAAAAAAGGTTTTGTTGGCAAAATTTGTTTTTAGCAACCCCAATCCTTTTTTTCTAAATTTCTTTTCTTTTCACTATGTCCAAGCCTGGAGCATTCCAAAGGGAGCTCAGGTAG
The DNA here is from genome assembly GCF_037893015.1 of Macrotis lagotis. NCBI lineage: Eukaryota > Metazoa > Chordata > Mammalia > Peramelemorphia > Peramelidae > Macrotis > Macrotis lagotis. The sequence continues at coordinate 150,290,867 of NC_133664.1, forward strand.
CATTCTATTTTCCAAACTTCTCTCTTCATCCTCTCCATCCTTATACTTTTATCCAGTCATCATGTCATCATCTGTCTTGTAACCTATTCCCTAGAAACTCTGATCTTTTATAAATAATGTGGGTGCTATCAGTTTTTCAGATTAAATAATTCTTTTTTTTTTTTTAGATTTTTCAAGGCAATGGAGTTAAGTGGCTTGCCCAAGGCCACACAACTAGATAATTATTAAGTGTCTAAGGTCGAATTTGAACTCAGGTACTCCTGACTCCAAGGCCAGTGCTCTATCTACTGCGCCACCTAGCCACCCTAGATTAAATCTATACTGGTCTAATTTACCCCCCAAAATGATACGATGGAAGATTGGATTTCAAATCAGAGAAAGACTTAAGATTCAAATCCCAATTCTGCCACTTGTTATCTCTATGACGAGAACATTTTGGTTTGAGGTGTATGTGTATGTGTGTTGTGTGTGTGTGTGTGTGTGTACATGCATGTATGTCTGCCTGCACAATGCACTTTTTCATGCTTCATGAGGGGATTGAGATCTCTGAGATCTCTTCTAATTCTTAAATCCCATAATATCCTAAATCAGTTAAAATGAATGTCTCCAAAAAATGTTTAAATCAATGAGTATTTATTACGGCCAGATACCATGCTAGTCACTGGGGATACACAGAAATCATCCCTATCCTCAAGAACTATTCATTCAATCAGAGAATACAATATATACATATGTGTGTGTGTTCGGGCATATATAAAATTGAACATCCAGTATTTGGGGGAAGAAGACAAAGTAATTGGGGGTAGGTATCAGAAAAAGACTAGTGGAAGATAGCATTTCAATTTAGTTTTAAAGAAAGCAAAAAATTCTAAGATGCAAAAATGAAGAAGAATGTTCCAAATATCGGGGAGATGGCATCTGGTGAATAGAGCACTAGACTTGGAGTTAAGACAGCCTGAGCTCAAATCCAGTCAACACTTGTATCTTTGGGACCCTGAATGTCACTTACTCTCTGTTTGCCTAAGTTTCCTCAACTGTAAAACATAGATAAGAGTATTCTCACATTGTTGTGAATGTCAAATAAAATATTTGTACAAGTACTTAGTTCCTGGAAAATAGTGCTTTTTAAAAAGTTTACCCCTATTCCCACCATCACCCATAACCCCCTTCCTTAGAATGACAGTAATATTGAGAATTTTAGGTAGGTTGGTGTGCTGCATCAGGCTTCTTATATATAATTTTACAAATTTTACATAGTTCACTGTCAACTTTACTCCTTCCCACAAATGTGAAATATAAAATAAACCTTATAGTGCCCAATTTAGTTTACAGGAGATTTAGAAAAACTGTCAGAGCATTTGAAGGTCATTTATTTGGAAGAAGTTCTTTGTTCCAAAAGAAAGAACCAGAATAAGTGGATAGAAATTGCAGAAAGGCAATCTTCACCTGAATGACAGCAAAAAAAAAAAAAATCATAACAATTAAGATTCTTGTAGTAATCAAAATAGAATGCACTATACCACTTGCTAGGGATACATTAAAGGGAATTTCTATTGAGATTTAGGATTGTACCAAATGCCCTCAAAAGTAATTTACAACGTAGATTCTGGGGGATCTAAGACTCTTGTCAATTAAGCAAGCTACATAAAAAGTATATATAGCATGTGACTGCATAGATATATGTGCTTAACAGTAATTCATTTTTTCTGTGAAAAGAACTAAACTCCAGTTATGTATGATCATTAGATTTTTATTACCTTATTAAAAATATAAGGAATCCTTTCACCTGTATAATTTGCACCAAAGAGGACTGTGACTATGAAAGTTAAACTTTAATGAAAACTCTAGTGGTCCATCAGAATTTATAATCATTAGAACTCAGCAATGTGCTGTAGGCTAGAGTAACTAAAATATTTAAGCCAGCAAAAAATCCTCATAATATGGTTTGACTAAAAAAAAAAAGCTAAAACTTTTTGAACTGTCTCCAAATTTCTTAAAATTAATTAGAACTTTTTCAGGTGTTTATGGATAATTGTTTAGAATAATATAAAATAATATCTTTAGTGAATTAGCTACATTAGGTATATGTCTGTCTTTGCAAAGGCTCTCCTCCATACCGAAAATACACTTCTTCATTACCTTTACCTCTTTACCTATTTAAGCACAAAAAATACCATCTACAGAAAATCTTTCTGGATTCTCCTGATGCTGGTTCCTTCATATATTTAGTATATACTTAATGTATGTGCATTTTGTGCCTTCAGCTAGATTGTAAGCTCCTCTGGGCAGGTGCTATTTCACTTCTTTCTTTGTATTGTTAGTGCCAGCATAGGGGCTGGACCATAGGATGAAAGTTAATTTAGATAAAAGAAAATAATTAAATCTGTTGATTATATAATAAATCTGGAACCCTTTTTTTGAGACAGTCAGGATTAAGTGACTTGTTCAGGGTCACATAGCTAAGTGTCTGAGACCAGATTTGAACTTAAGTCCTCTTGACTCCAGGACCAGTGGTCTATCCACTATGTCTCCTAGCTATCCACACCCTCTTTAAATAGGGTAGGTTTGAATGATTCTTGATTCAACCTTTATTCCTCATCCTCCTCAATATCCAATCAATTGCCAAATCTTGTAGATTTGAAACAGCTAAGTGGCACAGTGGATAGAGTACTGGTCCTGGAATCAGGTGGACCTGAGTTCAAATCCAACCTCAAATATTTAATAATTACTTGGCTGTGTGACCTTGGGTAAATCACTTAACCCCATTATCTTGACCAAAAAAACAAAACAAAACAAACAAAAAAACCCAAATCTTGTAGATTCTACTTCCCCAATATCACTAGCATTTGTTCTGCCTCTGTTATAACACAGCTGTCACCTTAGATTAGACCCTAGCCTCTTTCAACTGACTTTTGAAATAACCTCTTAGTTGGTTTCTCTGACTCAAATCTCTGCTCTACCAATTCCTTTTCCAGACAGTTGCCAAAATGATCATCACTCTCATACACAATGAATATAATGGTTCCTTCTTTTGGGGGGGGGAGGTGCAAGACAATGGGGTTAAGTGACTTCCCAAGGTCACACAACTAAGTAATTATTAAGTGTCTGAAGTCATATTTGAACTCAGGTCCTCCTGACTCCAGGGCAGGTGCTCTATCCACTGAACAACCTAGCTGCCCCAAATATAAACTCCTCTGGTATTGAAAGCTCTTCACAATGTAGGCCCTTCCCATCTTTCCATCATTCCTACAAACTGTTACTGTCCAAGCACTCTGCAGTACTTACATATGACAGACCATATAGCTCTCTTTCTGGGGCTATCTCAGTCAATGCTTCTCACTAGATCCAGTATTTCCTACTAGTCTAGTAATTCTGCTTTAAAAATAGGTGGTTGATATGGGACTCAGAGAGCAAAGAGTTCACCTCCCCTTCTCCCCAGGGTTCCCTTTCACAAACAGCTCCAGGTTGTAACCTCTCAGCATCCAACTATTAAAATCTGCTGCAGTTTTAAGTAGGGTTTAGTTCCTGGAGACAAGTCTAATTTGTTTGCTCAGACAATTCCTTTGTCTCCCTTTCTTGACTCATCATAGAAGTGTTAGCACTTCATAAAGGGATCTATCTGATCAGAGTATAGAAAAGTATTTTTATAGTAAATTTAATACCTCTTTAACACCTTGTGATTAAATTCTGGGTCTTCTGTAACTAGATCAACTGGGTTTCACTTTATGCTGACTAGAGCAAGGAAAGTATCATGTCTCTAAATTCAGTGGGAAAATTATTCAGCAACAGACTATCCTTTGAACCCTGATAAAGAGTGATTTTGAACTCTAGCAATAGAAAGGTTAGGAAAAAGAGGGAGGCAATCAATTTAAATGAAATACTTGGAGATGGATCTTAAGAAAGACTTGATCCAAATTTTATGTAGAATAAGGTTTTTTTAAAATTTTATTTTAGAGAAATATAGATGTTCATGGCTTCTGTGGAATTGTAGACTCTGTTCTTTGTAATAAGCACAATTTTATAGGATAAGGTATTAAAAATAGAAATTGATTCAACTGAACTGTCTCAAGTAATAGACTGATGGGAGATTCGGGAGGTCAGCAAGTGGAGCATAGAATCATTCTCTTTAAGATGAAGCAATGAAAAAATCCAATTCACTATTAAAGGTTAAGTGAAAATGACATTCCATCTCTATGATGATAAAGGAATAACATGAGTCCAGAATGCAATCAGACACTCATTGGGTTTTTCCTCAAGATAGCTCTGAGGCTCTAGGAATTTTAAACTGCCATCACATACCAGTCATATGCAGGCAGAGTTTTAAGAATTAACACATAATTAACATCCAATGCAATTTGTGATGTGATTAAATGAAATATGACCTAGCCCATCCAGGAACTAGGCCTCTATAGAAGTATTAAAATTTAATTAGAGATAGCATTTAAGCTTAGGAGTCACTTCTGGGGCGGTCCGAGGATCACATGATTCAGTATCATCTATAGCTATATCATAAATACATATTATTATATATGTGTGTGTGTATGTATATGGAGCAAAGAGTGAGAGACAGAGCTAGAGAGATCAGAGGAAAACAGCAAGCTTCTGTAAGAAAATTAGTGAAAGAACTACATTTTGGCATTTATCCAACATTAGGAAGAGGGTCAGATTCTTTAGTCTTCCAAAAAGAGACTGATTAATTTTTTTAAATGAGAGCTAATGTTGGAGGAATGACTTTCCTGAATCAGTTAATCACCAAACATTTATTAAGTGCCAAACATGTGCCAGCCACATACCATATTTCCCTATGTGTAAGATGTATCCTTTTCTGGAAAATTGGGGGTCTAAAAACTGGGAGTGTCTTATACAGTGTTGTAGATTTTTTTACTTGCATTTACTGCGTTTTCTCACTTGTTGTCTTGGCGCTCATTGTTTCACATTTGTTGCCAGTATATTAGATTATATTTTGCCATGTTCTGCCCAGAAATGACTCAGAAAAGATTTTTGTTATAGTGCTGAATTCAAGTTCAAAGTGATCCAGTTTGCAAAAGTGATTGAAATCGTGGGGCTGAATGTCAGTTTAGTCCTCCTCCAATTGAGAAAACAATCTGAACCTGACTATGGAAAGAAGAAACACTACTGAAAGCTCCCTAGCAGAAGAAAGTCATGAGAGGCAAGTCAGCCAAATGGCCTGAGTTAGAGAAGGAATTGAAAAGGACAATTTCAGTTCCTGCATCCACAAAGACAGTTCAGCAAGAGACAAGAAGAATAGCTGATGAAAAAGTAACTGGTTTCAAAGGAGGTCACAATTGGTGCTTCAGGTTCATGAAACAGAATGGACTAAGCATTCATCCACAAGCCAGACTTGCCCAGGGAGTGCTTGTGGTCAACTCCGGACCAGGGAATAGGCAGGAGAGCAGAGTCTCTCCTGAGACAATAATTCATCATCAAACACAGATGAGGATGAGCTCATGGATGGGAATTTTGACAGTGATGAGGAGTTGTATGAATTTTATGATGAATAAAACTTGAGTTTGATAACTTTATGTGATACATTTTTTTTTAATTTTGGGCCCCAAAATTAAGGTTCATCTTATATATGGGGAAATATGGTAGATTCTGGGAATCCCAAATACAAGAATTAAATAATTCCTGCTTTCAGGGAGCTGAACTCTCTTGCTTCACTGTAACTTTATCTCTAGAAGCTTGTCAATGATTTGATTGTAATAGACTTGAAACTTTTTTAAAGAATCCTTCCAAATATTATAGTAGGAAAAGTAAGAATTGTGGGAAATCTTTCGCAATATTCTAGGTGGAGTTTAGACTAAAGAAATGGAAAAACAAGCATTTTCCACTTTAAGAAAATCTGGAGAATGAAATTTGCATTTTCTTTGATTAATATAAATATATTAAAATATAATTATAAATTACAGGTGACTACAAAATAATTCGTTTATTTTGGCCCATGATTAGTGTGAGATAATTGGGATTTAGAAGTTTCTGACAGCATTTTGACTCCTTCATCCCAGTAGAAGCAACTGAAGAGCTAACAAGTATAGTTAGAATAGATGACAGCCTTCCTTCTCTTGGTGGCCACCTCAGTGAATTCCTCCTTGGTCCAGTCCTGCCCTAAGGGCAGTTGTCCCAAGGTCTCTGCCCAGTTACCACTCCCTGCTGAATTTGGTTTAAAAAACTGAGGAGGCAAATTTTTATGAAGTTTGCTCTTGGTGCTAATGGCTAGTTACAGCTTTGTTATTGACAGACCATTCCTTAAGGGGCAAACTCCTTTACTAGATTTAATTTGCCATTTTATTTCAGAACTTTGGTTTATACTCACCTTTTTATAGAACAGTTTATAAGTTCTTATACTAGGTCATAATGAAAAAAGCATTGGATTTATATTGCCTATAGTATATGATCATTATAAGGAAAGTGTTTTATAAATCTTAATAATTATATAAATGTGAATTGTTAACCTTAAAAATTATTATCCCATCAGTCTGGTCCCAATATAACTTTCAAACTTTCTTATAACTCCCCAACCCAAACCCTTCACTCTGGTAAAACCAATATCTTCTCCACTCTACTAAACATGCCCAGAAATGTACCAAATCAGGGATTCATAGAATTGGAAGTAATCTCAAAGGTCATATTCCTTCCCTGAAGCATAAATTTGTTCTGGGCCATCCTAAGCAAGTGATCATCCAACCTTCAAATGACAACCTTCAATAATGGGAACTTAGGATCTGAAGCAATGGCCCATTACAGTTTGCCGAACACTCTGCTCTCTCTCTCTCTCTCTCTCTCTCTCTCTCTCTCTCTCTCTCTCTCTCTCTCTCTCTCTCTTTGAAAGGCACTGACATTGGAGAAGGTTGGAACAAATCCTATAAATTCCCCCCCCCTGAGCTATATATTTCCTTCTCTCTGTGGATTGAGATTGTTTGTCAGAAAAGTGTGAAATAGTGCATTGGTCTATCAGCTAAAACCTACCTCCAAAGTACCAAAGTTCTGAATTTGTAGTTTGAAGACTTGAATCTAAATCCCAGCTCTGCAAACTGCCTGGGCAATTCACTCAATTTCTGTGAGATGATATCAAGATACTTTCTTTCTTTAAATCACATAATCCTATCTGTACCTGAGAAATAAGACTCCTATATATATTAGGATAAGTAAATTACATTTTTTGTTGCTGTTGCTGTTCAGTCACTTCAGACTCAACTAGCTCTTCATGACCACATTTGAGGTTTTGTTGACAAAGATACTAGGGTAGTTTGCCATTTCCTTCTTCAGCTCATTTTACAGATAAGAAACTGAGGAAAACAGGGTTAAGTGACTTACCCAAGGTCAAACCTTGTAAGTGTTCAAGGCTAGATTTAAACTCAGTAAGATGAGTCTTCCTGACTCAAAGCCCCGCACTTTACCCTCTACTCTGCCAATCTGTCCCTATAAGTTGTATATTTGTGTGTTTATAGATATTATAACATATTTGTACATAAATGTGATATATGGATGCTACCAAATCCTAGAATGGGAGGTTTGATTTTTTGAAATTAAAGTTTAGTAGAGATATTTGTACATAAATGTGACATATGAATGCCACCAAATCATAGAATGGGAGGACTGATTTTTTAAATTTTGTCTAGTAGAGATATTTATACATATATGTGGCATATGGGTAGAGGTTCATACAATAACAAAACAAACACAAGATTTTGACTCACTTTATTCATCATAAATAAATATGTAGTAAAACTGATGGGCAAGCATGATGCAGAGTATAGATTATCAGACACAGTTTGTATGGGTAAAGTTGAACATTGTTCTGGACACTTAAGTGTGTGTTTCTTAACATCTTAACATCACAGAGCTTGTTTTCTCATCTGTAAAGTAGGGATAATGATAATTGCATTGACTACAAAAAGTTGTTATGTTTACGCACTTTAAAGTTTTATACAAACAGGAGTTATTATGATTAAATATTGCCTTGACCACTGAGAGTATCTACATGACCTTGGACAAGTCTTGGGAATTCATTTTCCTCATGAACTCTGACAATGATCCCTCAGTTCAGGGTCACTCCATCTTGAATCTCTCTCTTCCCAAAGAATACTTTACTTGGAGGAAAAGGGACAAAAAATGATGCTGGTCAACCATGGTTAAATGAAATAACACAGGGAAAATTGATCTGTCAACTGTCAAACATTCCACAAACAAAAGCATTATTTCTATAGTAATGAGTTTTGTTAATATGAAAACTCCCCCAAAGATGAGAAGATAATACAGTTCTTCCTTCCTCTCCCCAGCTCTGGTTTCAGATGTTTAAAGATTGCCACCAAATCATAGAATGGGAGGGTTGATTTTTGGAATTATAGCCTAGTAGAGATAGAATTTTAAGAGTTTTTACAGATGAAGAAATTGAGGCTCAGAGAGAGACTCAAAGTCATCTAATCAGTTATGGTAGAACTGAGATAAGAATTGAGCTCCCTTAATTGCTAATCAAATCTTGTCAGCCTCAGTTTTCTCAGCTGTAAAATGGGTATAATAATATCTAGGTAGATATTACTTTCAGGATTGTTGTGAGGAACAAATGAGTTATTATTTATAATGTACTAAGCATAATGCTTGACCCCTATACTTGTTCCTTCATCTTTTACATTAATTACAATACCACATATGAATGATTATAATAATTGATTAAAATTTGTAAATATTGTTGGTTCTTTAGAAAACCAAATTTATTTCAGTAATAAATAAAAATGAACAGAGTGAATTTATAATCAAATTAACTACATATAGAAAAAGAACTGCTTTCACAGGTATATTAGCTCTTTTCTAACAGTGTGTTGAGCTAGTTCTCACTGGGAGAATAAATTGTTAAATTTTCATTGTGATCATCCAGCCTTTCTGGAGAGAAATTTGGAATTATGCCCAAAGGGCAATAAAATGTGCATACCCTTTGATCCAGTAATACCCACTACTGGATCTAAAACATCACCTGTACAAAAATGTTCATAGCAACTCTGTTTGTGGTGGCAAAGAAAAGGAAACTGAGGGAATGTCCATCAATTTGGGAATGGCTTAACAAACTGTGGTATATGTATGTCATGGAACACTATTGTCCTATTAGAAACCAGGAGGGATGGGATTTCAGGGAAGCCTGGAGAGATTTGCATGAACTGATGCTGAGTGAGATGAGCAGAACCAGAAAAATACTGTATACCCTAACAGCTACATGGGGGTGATGATCAACCTTAATAGACTTGCTCATACCAAGGGCAACAATCAGAGACAATTATGGGGTATCTGTGAAGAGAATGCTATTTGTATCCTGATAAAGAATTGTGGAGTTTAAATAAAGAACCCCAGATTATTACCTTTAATTTTTTTTTTAAAAAAAGTCTTACTTATGTAATTTTGCTATATCTCATACTATATGTTTCTTCCTTAAGGATATGATTTCTCTCTCATCACATTCAACTTAAATCAATGAATACTATGGGAATGATGTAAAGACTAGTAATCTGCCTTCTGTGGGGAGTGGGAGGAGGGAAGCAAAATGGGAGGGAATTATAAAACTCAAAATAAATAAAACCTTTCTAAAATTAAAAAAAATTTTCATTGGTTCAAAATTGGCAAATGCTACATATCAGAGTTTGATTTAGTGATCTGTCAACTATCTAGACTTAAGAAAGTTATGGAGAAAATGTTAATAATGCAGGTTAAACTTAAAATGATACCATGCTTTTCAGAGAGCTAGTGCTTAAATATTTACTAGTATAACCCTACCCAAGACCTACATGGAGAAAGGAAGAATGTTAAGGTACTATGCTAAAATATTTTTTCATTTTACCCTTCCAACAGTTCTGTGACATAGGTGCTATATTTCACATTTTACAAAAGAGGGAGCAATGATAGAGGTTAAATGACTTTCTCAGGATCATCCAGCTACTAAGTGTCTAGGACTTGTATCTGATTCCTAATCTTCCTGATTCCAGGACCATGACTTGCCAAAAAATACCAGAGCTCTGGATTGGTATTCAGATAATCTGAGTCAAAAAGTCCAGCTCTGCTAAATGTGGACTTAATTCACTCTAAGTCTCATCTGTAAAATAGAGTTTAGCCAAATGACATTTAAGGACCCTTCCAATTCTAAGCTGTATAATCCATTTGTCATAGCATGTAGCACTTAAAACTATTAAACCTAGACACAGGGTGTTGGGGTGGGGGGCAGCTAAGTGGCACAGTGGATAGAGTTCTAGGCCTAGACTCAGGAAGACCTGAGTTCAAATCTAGCCTCAAACACTTGCGGGCTGTGTGACCCTAGGCAAGTCACTTCATCTTGTTTGTTTCAGTTTCCTCATCTGTAAAATGAACTGAAGAACCCCAAATGGAGTACAAAAAGTCAGCTATAACTGAACAACAAAGACATGTGTTCTCTATTACTTTTCTCTGGTCTTTTTCTCAGCTATGACACAGATGACAAAATCAGAAAAGGGTAAAAATTCCAGTATGTAAGGTTACTATATTATTGTTATTATTGCTGTTGTTTTTGTTGTTGTTATCCCTATCTTTCCCTACCCATAGAATTAAGAGTCTGAAAGAACATTAGAGACTGTCTAGTACAATCCCATCATCCCAAAATAAAAATGAAAATCTCAGACCAAAAGACATGAAATGACTTTTTCAAAGTCATCTGTCTAGTTAATAGCAAAAAAGGAGCCATAGGCTTTCTAATTCTTGTGTCCTTTCCATTACATCACATTCATTTATTTACTATTTATTTACTATTATTTACTAAATTGACTCATTTATTTACTATTTATTTAAATTTATTTAAATCAGGTATGTTTAACATGGGATCCATGGACTCAGGATTTATGAACTAGGATTAAGGGAAACTATAGCTTTATTTCATTAATTTTGATTTCTTTCATGATCCTTTGCATTTTATCTTATGTGTTTAAAAGCATTATTCTGAGAGGAATCCATAAGGCATCACCACACAAAGGATTCCAGTACATAACAAATTAAAAGTCTCTTATCTAAACAAATCAACTGAAAGTGCTACAAAAAACTATCCACTTTCTCAAAATATTTAATTTCAACAGTAGCAGATAGATGCCAATTAAATTTTGTCTCTCCCATTGTTTGATATTCTGAATGAGAGCATTAAATGCTTCCTCATTTGACAATTTCTTCTTAAGTGCTTGAATTACATGAATTGTTTTTGTTTCTCTCCCCATCACCCATCTCTGATAAATTTCCTTTGTAGTTCACTTATTCCACAAAGCTAAAATGATAGATTCTTTCCATCATTTAGCATAGATCAGTCATGGTTGTGACCTCAAAAGAATTACCTTCTTTCACATTTATGATATTCTGGTATGCTGTGCATATTTAACACCAATACTCCTGTATTAATGAGAAATTTAAATCTTGCACTAAAGAAAATAAAATGATCAGTTCCTTTATTGAAATTGGATCATGCTCAGTTAGTTCTTATTCTGAATAATATTTCAATAACTAAAAAATCAAGTAAATTGAATTTTTAGACTATTTTCCAGTAATAAAAAATTCCCTGAATATTTCCCCTAGCAACTTTAATTTTTTTTATTTCTTCTTTTTTCACTGGCAGGTTAGAAAATAGCAGTGATCTGTCTTTGTTGGAATCTAATCTAGCACTTTAGTCACAGGGAAATTTGCCCAGTCTTTTCTTCTAATTTACATGAGCTAATTCTATTCCCAGGTGACTGACAACAGTTAGTTGCACTGTGGTTTCATTGTGTAAATCTAAAATGATTATTTTTTTCATCTTGATGTCATACCTTATTTGAGAGAGATATAGGGACTGGACCTATAATTTCAGTGATTTGGAAAACTGCTAGATGAAGAAATTTCCACTAATAATACAGGTCAAACCTCTTCAGTAGTGTGTTGGAGCCAGTTTTAACCTGCTTGGCAGAGCCAATTGTTAAATATTCAGTATGAGCGTTTGTACCTCAAAAATAGGAAACTGCTACAAATCAGGATTTCATTTATTGTTTTGTTGATTGTTTAGACATGTTAATAATGTAGATTAGACTTAAGTGTATATGCATTTTCCCCCCAGAGAGCCTGGTTGATAAATATTTATCATCACACCTCCAGCACATTCTATGCTATTAGTCATGGTTGGAGTACTGAGAAAATAAGTAATTTATCCAGAATTACAAATTTGAAGCCATTTTCCTGTCTCTGAGGCCAGCTCTCTAACTACAATGCTACTCTCATTGAAAAGATCAAGGAGATAAAATATGAAATATTTATTACCTCTCTCTGAGTGATCACATTCAAAGTATTAGTGACTAATCAATTGATCAATAAGTATTTTTCAAACACTGGCCAAGCAATTTACTAAGTACTAGAGATACAAAGAAAAGCAAAAGACAGTCTCTGTTTTCAAGGAGTTCACAGACTATTGGAGGCAGCAACATGAAAATAAATATATATAAACAAGTGACCTACAAAGATAAATTCAAATAATACATAATCAGACAGTACTAACATTAAGGGGAAATCAGGAAAAGCTCTTCACAGAAGGTAAAATTTTAGCTGAGACTTGAAGGAAGCAGGAATCTAGGAAACAGAGATAAGGAAAGGGGAGAATAATTAAGATAAACATGCCAGGATTCAGGATATGAAGAAATAGCAAAGTGACCAACATCACTGAATATATAAAGGAGGAATGAGGTAGAGGAAGACTAGAAAGTCAGGAGAGGGAAAGATTGTAAAAGACTGAATGCTGAACAGAAGATTTTATATTTAATCCTGGAGGTGAAAAAGAGCCACTGGAGTTTTTTAAATAGGGATGGGTGACAAGGTCAGATGTGTGTTTTAGGATGATTGATTTGCAATACAGCAAGAGGACAGACTGAAATGGGGAGATATTTGAGGAAGGAGACCAACCAGAAGACTACTGCAAAAATCCATGGGTGAGGTGATGAAGGCCTGCACTAAAGTGGTGGCAGTGTCAGAGAAGAGGAGGTAGATATGAAATATGCTACAAAAGATGAAGTCAATCAACCTAGGCAACAGATTAGATAAAAGTGATTAAAGAGAGTGAACATGGAAGGATGACATCTTATTTGTTCAACTGGGGACTGGGACACTGCAATGATGATGGTTCCCTTATCAGAAACAGGAAAATTTGGAAGGGAAAAATCTTGGCACATGATGGAATTTTAGGGTATGGGGGAAGAAAACAAGTTCAGTTTTAGATATATTGATTTTTTTTTAGGTTTTTGCAAGGCAAATGGGGTTAAGTGGCTTGCCCAAAACCACACAGATAGGTAATTATTAAGTGTCTGAGACTGGATTTGAACCCAGGTACTCCTGACTCCAAGGTTGGTGCTTTATCCACTGCACCACCAAGCCACCCTGATATATTGATTTTTTTAAAATCTATGGGACATCCAATTTATTATGCCTAAAAGGAAGTTGGTAATATAAGTTGGGAGGCTATAAGAAGGACTAGGACTGGATAAGTAAATAAAATATTCATTAGCACATAGAAACCCATAGGAGCTATCTAGAAAGAATATATATAGTTTAAGATTTAACTGTTGTAATTTGAAATTTTTGCATTATCATTATTTATCTTATATTGAATCAATGAGCATTTATTAGGTACCTACATGTTCTTAATAATAACCATATATTAATTATTATAACCAAATTTCATTATTAAATTATATATTTTATTATATAACCATATATTATAATCACATATTAATATGATTAATAATTATATTAACCCTAACATGTCTCTGTGATAGGGTAATATTTCTACTGATTTTCTGATAGAGCCATAGAAAGAAACTAATTTTGTGAAATAGAGACTTAGAGTAAATTAATCTAGCTCTGGACTCAATATGGTAGCTTTGAGTCCAAATTTAATAGTTCCTAAACACTGAGGCTTCTTTATCTCTGCTGAGATTTGATATCTATGTGTGTTTATATATATATATATATATGTATACATATATATATATATATATATGTATATGTATACATATATTTGAATATACACATATATATGTTAAGATGATTATACGTTTATTGTGCTGAAACATCAGGGTAAAGGGGAAAAATGATGTGATACTATAGAAATGAAAGATCCAAGAGAAGTGGTTAAATTTAACGTTGACAGGATTATTTATATGCAAGGAAATTAGTGAAACTGATGTTAGAAATATTTAGGGAACTAATTTTGTTCTATTATATCAGATTTTAAGTCTGTGTGTCCTTATCTCTAACTCACTACCTAGTCATTATTGAAACTTTGATATCCTAGGTAAGTTCTAATAGCACAAGTAACAGTGTCCTTTTATATAGTTAGGTCATGTCTAACTGATCAAATTCTTAAAAGACCAAGAAAGTCAATTCCTTGTTAAATTAATTTGAACATGATCAAATCTGTCAATCGCCACAAAAAGTCCCTGGTTCCTATAGAAGTTGATGAGACCAATTATAGCAATGGGAGTTTTCCAAATGAAGATAACTAGGATAAAGCTGAAAAGTATGCTTCAACTTCTTAAGAATGCATTTAAAAAATTCAGATTTTCCTGCATATCAGTAAGTATGGTAAAGCTGAAGAACACTGCTTAAGAACCAAACTCTCAATTCCTAGAGCCCAGATTTGAAACTTTTTTTGAATTTGCTTGATTGAGATTGTGGTTTGAGCCAAGTTTCAATTTCAGATTCTGTCATTTTAGCTCCATTCATCAATCAGTAAGCAGGTATGCTACATGTCAGACACTGGACTAGATGTTGGAGATACAAAGACAAATGTGAAATGACCCCCGACCTCAGTTTACATTGTCCTTGAAGAAATGATAAGTACATTAGATTGTGTTCTTCATTAGATTGTGAGCTCTTTGAATACAGGGATTGTCTTTTTTAAATAAAAAATCCCCATTTCTTAGCACAGTATCAATTCAAAGAAAAGACAATAAGTGTATTTTGACTCTACAATACAATATATAATATGATTGCACAATATAAGGTTTTTATAGATTAAGTGAAGGAAAGCACTAGCAGTTTTGAGGAAACTCCGTGATGTATTTTAGATCTGCTATCGAAATTGATTTCTGTTTCAAATAGATTTGACTTCCATCCCTCCCAGTTTGAAGACCAGATTTACCTTTATGTGCTTATATTATAGTTCTACCAGACGCATGCCCTCCTCTCTCTACCTGAGTGGTCCAATAAAGATTGAAAAGTGGTCCAAAAAAGGTTCCCCAATTCAGGAAAGATTAGGGAGGCATCATGAGACCCATGCAGCCACAACAGTCCCAACCCACCATGAGGGGGACTGGCATCTGATTGGTATTCAGGAGGACCTAGGTTTAGATCCCACCTCTTATATCTATGACCTGTATGGACAAATTAGGCCTTAGTTTCATCATTTGTAAAAATGGGATAACACCCATAATATTTATCTTAGGGTTTCTGTGATGTTCAAATAAGATAATGGATAAAAAGCACTTTGAAAACCTTAAAGTGCCATATAAATATTTTCTTTCACTATTGCTATTTTAGTATATTATTTAAAAGAAGAATATTTGATTCTCTGATATAATTTCTGTTCATGATGCTTATTCTTAGGATCAAAATCATTTCCAAGATTAATATTTGAGAAGTACAGATAGTTTCAGTTCAGTAATTCTAGTTTTAAGTATGTAAGAACAATTCTCATGATTATATTTTGCATACTTTAAGAATCAAATGTCAGTTCCATTATCTAGTTTTCAATGTTTCTAGATAAATGATGCATAAATGTATTGAAATATCATTAATATATAATATTGTGGGGTTTCTAGGTGACGCAGTGGATAGAGCACTGGGCCTGGAGTCAGGAGTACCTGAGTTCAAATCCAGCCTCAGACACTTAATAATTACCTAGCTGTGTGGCCTTGGGCAAGCCACTTAACCCCATTGCCTTGTAAAAAAAAAAAACTAAAACTAAAAAAATATATTATATTGTATCAGATTCCACAGGTGGGCCCTTCTAGGTGGAAGTGTCTTAAGAGGAGACCTTTCTTCTACTTTAGTCACTGAACTTTCTTAGTTAAGATGCTCATACAAAATTTCATGCCATACTAAGAAATAGAGTGGTAGATCAGTGGAATAGACTAGGTGCAATAGCAGAAATGATTATAGTAATCTGCTGTTCAATAAACCCAAAGAGTCCGGCCATTAGGAAAAAAACTCCCTCTTTGATAAAAACTGCTGGGATAAATCAGATTTAAATAACTGGGCAAATATCAACTGCTCATGGATAGGTAGAGCTAATATAATAAAAATGACAATTCTACCAAAAGTAAACTATCTGTTTAATGCCCTACCAATCAAAATTCCAAAAACTTACTTTAATGAGTTAGAAAAAATTGTAAGTAAATTCATATGGAGAAATACAAAGTCAAGAATTGCCAGGAGCTTAATGAAAAAAAGTGCAAAAGAAGGTAGCTTAGCCCTACCTGATCTAAAATTATATTATAAAGCATCAGTCATCAAAACTGTTTGGTATTGGCTAAGAAATAGAGTGGTGGACTAGTGGAATAGACTAGGTGTAAAAGCAGGAGAGGATTATAGTAATCTGCTGTTTGATAAACCCAAAGAGTCCGGCCACTGGGATAAAAACTCCCTCTTTGATAAAAACTGCTGGGATAATTGGAAGTTAGTATGGAAGAAACTTAGATTAGACCAACACCTCACACCCTTTACCAAGATAAGATCCAAATGGTTACAGAACTTAGACATAAAAAAACAATACTATAAGCAAATTAAAAAATCAAGGACTAGTCTACCTGTCAGATCTATGGAAAGGGGAGCAGTTTATGACTAAGGAAGAGTTGGAGAACATCACCAAAAACCAATTAGATGATTTCGATTACATTAAATTAAAAAGCTTTTGCACAGATGAAACCACTGTAACCAAGATCAAAAGAAATGCAGTAAATTGGGAAACAATCTTTACAACTAATGATTCTGTCAAAGGACTCATTTCTAAAATATACAGAGAACTGAGTCATATTTTTAAAACAAAAAACCATTCCCCAATTGACAAATGGTCAAAGGATATGCAAACGCAATTTACAGATGAGGAGATCAAAGCAATTCATAGCCATATGAAAAAATGCTCTAAATCATTAATTATTAGAGAAATGCAAATTAAGCTTCTCTGAGGTACCACCTCATACCTCTCAGATCGGTCAATATGACCAGAAAGGATAATGATCATTGTTGGAAGGGTTGTGGGAAATCTGGGACACTATTACACTGTTGGTGGAGCTGTTAACTCATCCAACCCTTCTGGAGAGCTATTTGGAACTATGCCCAAAGGGCAACAAAAATGTACATACCCTTTGACCCAGCAATTCCACTACTGGGTCTATACTCTGAAGAGATGATGAAAAAGGGTAAAAACATCACTTGTACAAAAATATTCATAGCAGCCCTGTTTGTGGTGGCAAAGAATCGGAAATTCAGTAAATGTCCTTCAACTGGGGAATGGCTTAGCAAACTGTGCTATATGTATGTCATGGAACACTATTGTTCTATTAGAAACCAGGAGGGACAGGAATTCAGGGAAGCCTGGAGGGCTTTGCATGAACTGATGCTGAGTGAGATGAGTAGAATCAGAAAAACACTGTACACCCTAACAGCAACATGGGGGTGATGATCAACCTTGATGGACTTGCTCGTTCCATCAGTGCAACCATCAGGGGCAATTTTGGGCTATTTGCAATGGCGAATACTATCTGTATCCAGATAAAGAGCTGTGAAGTTTGAACAAAGATCAAGGACTATTTTCTTTAATTTAGGGGGAAAAAAACAGATATCTTATTGTCTGATCTTGTTATTTTATACTTTTTGTTTCTTCCTTAAAGATATGAGTTCTCTCTCATCACACTCAATTTGGATCATTGTACAAGATGGAAATATAGTGAAGACTAAAAGATTGCTTTCCGGGGTGGGGGTGGGGGAGTAAGATTGGGGGAAAATTGTAAAACTCAAATAAAATATTTAATAAAAGAAAAAAAATTTCATTCCATAGCAAATTTTTATAGAAACAAACTCTGTCTTATTTATTAACATGAGGTGGGGGAAATGGGGAATACTGCCCTGATTCAGATAAAAATACTGAGCCAAAACATCTTTAGCAGTTTAAATCTACCACAACACAGCATGACCCTGAGATCCTTTTGATAAGTTCTCATTAGTTTCCTTTCATTTTCATGTGGGTCCTAAAACAAGATAAAGGTCAAATAGTTAACCTATACCTCTACTTCATTACCTCTTAAGAATGTTCAGTTTTTCCAATTAATACAGCTAGGTGGCACAGCTGCTAAAAGTAATGAACTTAGAATTAGGGAGATCTGAGTTCAAATGGTACTTTTTTATACTTATTGGGGGTTTGATCCTGAGGAATGTCATTTAATCTCTATCTGTCTTGGTTTCCTCATTTGCAAAATAAGATAAGAATAGTACCTAGTTCCCAGGATGGTCAAGCAGCTGTAATGAGGTAATATTTGTTATTACCTTAAAGTGTTATCTTTTATGTGTGTTTATCACCATTTTCTCCCAAGATTTCTAAATTTGTACTTTCCCTGTAGGAAAAAAATGGGCCAATAAAAATGACAAAATAATTAGATTTTAAAGCTTTTAAAGATTAATAAAGCCCTCTCTCATTATACCCTATAAAATGTTTGCCAAAGGAAATAGTCATTCCAAAGAACCATCAAGAACCAATCATTCCAGGGTAACTCCATTTCCTTTTATGTAGATTCCTATGTATAGATTCGTAGAGCAGAGGGATGCTGTTGATGTAGTTAACCTGGATTTTAGTAAAGGATTTGACTCAGTCTCTTATATTATTGTTGTAGGAAAATGGAGAGTGTGGGCTGGAAGATAATATAATTCAGTTGGATTCAGAAGTGGTCAAATGGTTGGACCTAAAGAGCTGTCACTGATAGCATCATCTGGGAAGAACATTATCAATCAAGTTCCTGAGAGATTTGTACAGTTTTACATTTTGAGCACTGTCTTAGATGGAGGCACAATGGCACATTCATCAAAATGACAGAAGCCTGAAAAGTAACATTAAATGAGAATTAGGATCCAGAAAAATCTCAACAGACTAAGACTAAATGGGCTGAATCTGGTAAGATGAAATTAATTTTTTTTATTTTTTCCAATTACATGTAAAGATCATTTCTTGCATTCATTTTTGTAAGATTTTTGTTTCTATAGGTTTCTCCCTCCCTTCCTTCCCTCCCCCTCCCCTTGACAGCAAGTAATCTGTTATAAGTTAATACAGCCATGATAAATATTACCATATTAGTTATTCTGTGAAAGAAGAATCAGAACAAAAGGGGAAAAAACATGAGAAGAAAAAAAAGCAAACAATTTTTAAAAGAAATTATATAAATATTTTATTTTCCCCCTCCCTTCTCTCCCACACTCCCCCCAACAAAAGGTAATCTGATATAGTTTTTACATTTGACAAACAAATTTTAAAAAGTGAAAATAGTATACTTTGGTCTGCATTCAGACTCCATAGTTCTCTCTCTGGATCTGAATATTTTCCATAAAATAAAATTTATTAAAGATATGTTAAAGTCTTCCAAAAAATGAGCTTCATACAAAATTGGGATGGCAGAACTAGTCAGTGGCTCATCTTAAATAGAGCTGGGAATTTTAGTGGACAACAAAGTTAATATGAGCCAACAGAGTGAAATGGAAGTCAAAAAAGCTAATGCATCCTTAGGCTTCTCTGAGAAATGGTATCTAGGTCTAATGAGATGCTTGTCCTCCTAAAGTCTGTCCTGAACAAATTTTATCTATAGCACTATGTTCATTTCTAGCATCATATATTAGGGAGACCATGGATAACCTAGGGAGTATTCAGAAGAGAGAGATCAGAATAATAGCAGATCACAAGAGCATGCTATATGAGGATTAGTTGAAAACCAGGTATTTAGCCTAGAGAAGAGAAGACTCAGGTTCAACAGTATGGCTGTATTCAAGTGTTCAAAGGGCTATTATGTAGAAAAGGGATTTGATTTATTCTACCTGTCTGAAGGTAGAATAGGAGCAATAGGTAGAAATTGCAAGAATAAATATGAAAAGAAGCTTCCTAACAGAACTGTCCAAAAGTAGAAGGGGTAGTCTCATGAAATAGGTTCCCCCATCAATCAATGAAGGGTTTCAATAAAAGGTTAGAAGAAGAAGAAAAGATTCCATTTCAGATATAGGTGTGCCTGGATGATGTCTTAGGTCCTTCCCACTTTTGAGATGCTATAATTCTGTGAAGGTAGGTAACAGAATTCCTCTTTTCCTACCTTTATAGATGAAACACAGACGTTGAGTAAACTAGTAAGTATCAGAGATAGGATTCAAATTCAGATCTTTTGTGTCCAAACACATTACTTTCACTATACCACACTCCCTGTTCAGGTTTCCTCCCAAATATATACTTTCCTAGGGAAGAAAATCTCTGAAATAAAGCAGAAATCATATGATGTGATCAACCACAGAGGAAAGGGTAAAATAATTAATAGCACATATTTGTCTGAATTTTATTAGGTCTTTTTATCTGACATAAATTATTGACACTCATTATATAATTAAATATTTTATCAGTAATTTAGCATTACATACTTAGTAATACAATGATATAAAATTCTGTTGACATAAGCATAGCAACAATAACCAAAAAAAAATTTATACAGAAGTACCATTGTCTTCAGATCTTTCTTCACCAAGATTAATACTACCTGTCACAATAGATTGTTCTCTGACAGAAATCTTTTCAGACTGCATGTTTTTACAGAATGGAATATGTCCACAGAAATACATATATATATATATATATATATATATATATATATATATATATATATATATATGTATATATCCAGGGATCGGCACAACTGTTTAGATTCCCAAGGAGCATGATGATGGTGAATATTCCTCCTGTAATGAGGCAAACAGTAATATACATGTAAATATAGACAAGTAGGAGATACAGAAAAGAGCCTAAATTTTAAACAGACTATCTGTTCTTGTTTACCAGTCTTAATTAATGGTGAAATAGCAATTGACCATCTAGGAAAATCCAAAAATAAGTAGGTTAAGAAGGAGCTAATTATTTACATAATGAAGAATATCCTTGTTTATCCATATTAATATTTCAGTTGATAAGGAAGGTCAGTTTTTATTTTTGCTAGTTTTTGACAGCTGTGGGTCATGAGAACAAATCCCAAAATCTGAAAAAGTTTTATAAAGAAATGAACTAGGTGGACCTAGAAATCTAAGCATTCCTTACAGCCATTCAATTTCCCTAGAAACTATGAGGACAGCCTGACCTCTACAGTAAATTTCTAGGTTTGACAATTTTTTAGCTACATTATGCTAAATTCAGCAATGTTTACAAAGGATAAATAATAGATATTTTTCCCAAATAACTTAGCATCTGAGCTCAAATACGAGCCCTGAGAGTTATTACTTGTGTGAACTTGTGCAAATCACTTAAATTCTTTGAACTTAATATCCCATCTTTAATGTGAGAGGGTTTGACTAAATGAACCCTAAGATCCCATTTAGTCCTAAATCTGTTATGCTCCTTAACCTTGGATCTATGCACTTAGATTAATCTTTTAATATTTGGATAACCATTTTAATATAATTTTATAATCCCATGAATTATGTTTTTATGCATTTTTAAATATTATTGTGAAAGACATATTATTAATAAGTGTCTGAGGCACAATTTGGACTCAGGTACTCGTGACTCCAGCGCCCCGTGCTTATCCACTGTGCCACCTAGCCACCCCTCAACCTTAAATCTTGCTGGAATGTATATTACTAATTTTCTCTAGAAACTTAATTAATATAGCAGCAAACACACTACAGAAATTATGTATAGAGTGAATTTCTCAAGAGCAACAAAACATTTCTTAAATGTCTAATGCCCTGAGATCTATCATCTAATATACTTCTTAACTTGTAGTTTACATAGCTGAGTGCATTTTTCTTTCAAAGTATAACATATTCATAATTATCACAAGGAACTGAGGGAACTAACTGGGAATAGTTTGTAAGCTTTAGCATTTATAAATGAATTTGAAATATTTTAATATAACAAAAGGAACTTTTATCCATAACGATGAAGCAAAAAGGTGTTGGTATATTTTGTTAAATAATGGAATGGCTTTTAATGAAAAGATAGATTCTTGGCATAGCTAATCAATGGTCAGTGGCCTTAAAAGGACATTGTGCCACATAATGCTTTAATTGGAGCAATTTTATTATGTTCTCTTGTTTAATTAATAAAACAAATGACTTTTCCAAAATGATAGAGGTATGTGTGATACATTGAACAAATCAGTGACATCACGAATTAAAATTAAAAAAATTTGGCAGATTATCTATTTTGCCTTCTGTAAGGATGCTGGGATACCATACAGACCATATCTGCACCATGAAGAAAGGTGCTCAGCACAGACTATAAGCAACAACTGTCACCACTGTCATTTTCACAGTCTTGATCATTGCCTTTTTACTATTAATGCTCCTTGTTTGAGATGACATAATTTGCTTCTGCCTTCTTATTTCCAACTTGCTGTGTCTTTCTGCATTTCTGCTGATCTGGATGGTCCTATAGATCTTAACCTGACAGATCATTAAAATGGGAATGAAGAAAATAGCTACAAAAATCCAGGTTACAGAGGTCCTGCCCCCTCCCTCAGGATTGAATGAAATCATCCCAGCATTCAAATACCCCAGGAGCTATTTCAACCTTGGAAAAGATGACTATTTGTGGAAGACTGAAGATCAAAGCAACTAACCAGCTGCTACCACCTGGGGCATTCCAGAGATACCTTTTCTTCTGGATTGTGACCATAGGGTTGCAAATGACTTGGCACAGATCCATAGTCATCACAACTATCATGTAAGTGAAAGCAATCATACCTACCAATTATAAGGATTTGATGGCTCTGCACAAGACATCTGACCCTATGAAGACATCTATGATATCCCAGATTAACTGGGGAAAAGCTTGGAAAAATGCTACTACCAAGTCTGCTAGGCTCAGGTGAAGCATGAATATATACATTCTAAATAGCTTCTATATCATCAAAGATGCCATTATAAAAATTATTGTTAACACAGAGATCTCCAGGTGAGCTAAATGCTCATTTCTCTCCAGTCCTCTAAGGGATTCAGGCTTATTTATCAAGCTCAAGAGTCCATGCTGAAAGGGACTTTCACCTTGATGGGTATTTTCTTGAAAAGGAAATGAAGAATTTTTCATTGTGCAGCAACAGTTAGTCTGAGTAAACCTTGCGTCTCAGGAGAACCAGGGTAACCTTTCCAGTAAATAGACTAAGATTGGATCGGGTTTCAGAATTCCTTCAGATAAATTTCTTCATGAATGAATAAACCCCAAAGCAGAGGACTTAGGCACTGACTGATCCTGTGCCATGGGAGTATAAAAAATCCTTATATTGACTTCTTATGTGTCCTTATATAACTTCTAAATCATTCTGTGGGTTGCAGATACCTTACCAATAGGAAGGAACAAATAAATAAGAATACTGCTAAATGTAATCAATTTCCTTGTTTTTTTCAATCAGCATCCTTTGTCAAAAAAAAGGTTTTTGCAAAACCTCCCAAGTAGGAGGTTTGATTTTTGGAGAACCATTTCATTTATGAATATTACATAAATCAAGATAATATAATGCAGATGTGGGAAAGCAATGCTGTGGCAGATTATTTAATCTTATCTTTTTCCCCCCATGGTACAGTCAGTATACCTTTCTAGGGACAGAAAACAGCATGAGTAGCTACAATTACTGATTTCTTTCCCCTCCTAAGGAATCTTTTACTTTTAAAAAATGTACCATTATAGCTACAATAAACACTTCATCTTGGGATACTTATTTTTGTAAATGAATCAAATCAAAATAATGCTGTTTCTAAAAGGTAGTCCTTTGCATTCTCTGTTTGTATGTCTTCTGTCTTTTTTTCTTTCTCATTGCCTCATTTTCTCTGTTTTTCTCATTCTCTGTCTCTTTGTCTGTCTACTTTTCACTCCGTTTTTCCTGTCTCTCATTTTCTTTCTCTCCAACTGTCTCTGTCTCTGTCTCTGTCTCTCTCTCTCTGACTATTTTTTCCCTCTCCTCTATTCTTTCAATATCTTTCTATCTTTCTCTGCCCCTTTCACTTTCTGTCTTGGCCTCCCTATCTCTTTTTTTTCTTTTTCATTCTTTTCTCTCTTTTTCTTTTTCTCTGTCTCTTGCTCTCTCTATGTGTCTGTCTTTACCTCTGCCTCAACCTCTCTCCCCACAAAAAAAAGCTTCCTTCTAAGCTCAAATCAGATGCTACCATGGGTCTTATCCTATTCTTCCAAATTATAATGCATTGGAATCTTGACTATCTTAGGAATCCCAGGAGTATACTCTTACTCTTCAAACTTCCCCCAAAGTGAGCAATTTTCTGGCTTAAGAGGAGTATAGGGGCAGCTAGGTGGCGTAGTGGATAGAGCACCGGACCTAAAGTCAGGAGTACCTGGGTTCAAATTAGGTCTCAGACACTTAATAATTACCTAGTTGTGTGGCCTTGGGCAAGCCACTTAACCCCATTTGCCTTGAAAAAAACCTAAAAAAAAAAGGAGTATAATATGTAACTAGAAAATAATGAAACATTTCAGTAATCCAGTCAATAAATATTTATCAAATATGAGATAAAATGTACATAAATAATTATACTTTAAAATAAAATATGAATATTTATTTAAGAAGTTTATTTTCATTTATATGCAAGGTCTGTGTTAAGATTTTGCAACCTTTTACTGAAAAGGTTCTATGACCTTTGTCTCAGGGATCCAGAAGAATGAGGAATAACTCAGATGAGAAATGTCAAAGAAACAGCTTTCACCAGTCATTTGGTACACATGTATCATTGACAGTTCCTTCAATGTTTTTTGTGCTCAAGTCCTTGAGACACAAGATTTCCTTAAGGATACCTACCAAAGAAGTGGCCACAAGAAGCAACAGAAGCTATCCAGGAACACCAGAACCAGAAAAAAAACAAACAACAATAAACCCTAAAATATAGGGTAATAAATTCTCTTTCTCACTCCTCCAATTTCATCCATGCAACAGAGAAGATGGGTGTTAGTCTCAAAGCTATTGACAACAATTGCTCCCTGCCCCAATCACAACTTGGCTGCCACAATTTCCTTAGTATGGGAACAGTCTGAGGAAGGAGAAATCATATCTCACAGGAGAATGGGGAAGAATGCATGTATGAAAGACTTTGGGCTGGGGCTTAAAGGATAAGGAGGATGTTAAAAAAGTTGAAATGAGAAATAGGATCCTATTTTTTCAAATATTATAAAAAATGGAATGATGAAAGGCAGATAAATGAAAAAATATAGGATATGTATGATAATACAGTTTGACTGATATGAAGATTATGGGAAATAGAGTGAGATTAGCCTGAAAGGGTAGAGTGAACCCAGGTTCTAGAAGACCTTAAATGTAGGACAAGTGAGTTTCAAATTGTTTGGTCTTTTGCCTTGCAAAAAGTTAAAAAAAAAGTAGGTGAGATTTTTTTTTTGAAGGTAATGGGGTTAAGTGGCTTGCCCAAGGCCACACAGCTAGGTAATTATTAAGTGTCTGAGGCCGGATTTGAACCCAGGTACTCCTGACTCCAGGGCCGGTGCTCTATCCACTGCGCCACCTAGCTGCCCCCAAATTATATACTTTCAAGTGAGTATTATTTTTGGAAAAAGTCATGTTAGAAAAAGTACATATTTAAGTATATATTTATGTCAGAGTGAGAAACAGAACCAAGAGCTCAAGTTGAGGTGGCTAGGAGCACAATAATTGGAGTTCTGGACTTAAAGTCAAGCAAACAAAATTCACCTTTAGACAATAGTTTTTTGTCCTTCCTTTTCAAAGATCAAAATGATGTCACTATGTTTGAGATAAATTACAGTGAGTCTGACTATGGCTGATCAGACCAATACGAGCTCAGAATGTTCTACCATAGGTTGGGCACAAATGGTCCATGTGAACACATGGGGTGGGTATTTTAAATATGCATACATATATTTTTAATATATATATATATATAATGTTTCCTTTGAGCTGCTTCAATTCTGCCTTCCTCATAGAGTACAGTACCCTCACTGATGAGGGCATGCTATGCTGGGCAGTTCTAAAGATCTTCAGTGAGATCTTCAGGGTGTTTTGGTATTGCCTCTTCTGATCCCCTTGTGAGTGCTTGCCCTGTGTGAGTTCTCCATAAAATGGTTTTTCTGGCAAGCACATGTCTGGCATTCTAACAATGTGTCCAGCCCATCATAGTTTTACTCTTTGTAGTAATGTTGGAATACTAGGCACTTTAGCTTGAGGAAGGACCTCAGTGTCTGGTATCATCTCCTACCAGGTGATCTTTAGAATCTTCCTAAGACAATTTAAATGGAAGCAATTCAGTTTCCTGACATGGTGCTGGATAGACTGTCCAGGTTTCACAGGCATATAACAATGAGGTCAGCACAATGACTATGTAGACCTTCAATTTGGTAGTCAGTCTAATACCTCTTGTCTCCCACACTTTCTTTCAGAGCCTCCCAAATCCTGAGCTAGCTCTGGCAATGTGAGTGTCAACCTCATTTTCAATATGTATCTCTTTGGAAAGGACACTGCCAAGGTAAGTGAAGTTGTCCACAGTACTCAAAACTTCTTCATTTGCTTTAATCCATGGTTCCACAAATGGATGGTATGGTGCTGGCTAATGGAGCACCTGTGTTTTCTTGGTGGTAATTGTTAAACCAAAATAAGCACAAACAACATACTTCGTTGCATCTCATCTTCAGAGGCTTCATTGAGTGCACAATCATCTGCAAACAGAACATCATGCACCAACACTCCCTCCACTTTGGTCTTAACTAGTAGCCTTTTCAGTTGAAGAATTTGCCATCAGTGCAGTAGCTGGCCTTGAGACCATATTCATCCTCAGTGAAGGCATTTGATAAAATGGTGGAAAACATCATGCTAAAAAGTATGGGAGAGGGGCAGCTAGGTGACACAGTGGATAGAACACTGGCCTTGGAGTCAGGAGGACCTGAGTTCAAACCCTACCTCAGCCATACCTAGCAGTATGACCTTGGACAAGTCACTTAACCCCATTGCCTTGACAAAAAAAAAAAGTTTGAGAGGAAGGACACATCCTTGTTTCACTCCACTGATGACTGAGAAATCTCGAGAGCATCAGCCACTATCCGGAACCCAGGCATATATGACATCATGAAATTGACATACAAAACTAATGAACCTCTCCAGGCAACCAAATTTTGACATAATTTTCATAAACCCTCACAAATGACAGTATCAAAGGTCTTGGTCAGATCTATAAATGTTTATAGACCTCTGTTCTGCTCCTGGAATTTTTCCTGGAGTTGTTAAGCAGTAAACTCCATATCGACTGTTCCTCCACCCTTTCTAAAGTCACACTGGCTCTCAGGGAAGTGATCATTTTTCAAGCAAAGTATCAGCGTATTGAGAAGGACTCTGGCAAGAATCTTACCAGCAATGACTAAAAGAGAAATCCCTCTGATTGGCACAGGACAATCTATTTCTTTCACCTCTATAGAGATGGTCAATGGAGGCATCCTTGAATTCTTTGGGGATAATCTCTTCATACTATATAATGTGGAAAATTTCAGGCAGTTTTTAGATGAGCAATGGACCCCCACTTTGTAGATCTCACCTGGAACAGAATCAGCACCAGATGCTTTGCCACTTGAAAGGAGCCCAATGACAGTCAAAACCTCTTCAGATGGAACTTCATCTAAGGGCTGATTGACTTTTACTTGAGGTAAATGGTCAATGGCTTCTGTATTGATTGATGATGGTCTGTTAAAACACTATGGGAGGTCAGAACCAGCAGCTGGTCCCCCGGCGGCGGCGGGAGCCCCGGCAGCCACCTCCCCGTGCCCCGAGCCGCCAGAAGCCGGCAAAAGGCCCAGCCAGGAGCTGGCGGGGGGGGCCCGGCCAAGCCGGCCGTGGTCAGCCGACCAGGGACGGCGCCGAGGGCCCCCCAAGGCGGAGCAGGGCGAGCCGCAGGAGCCCTCCTGCCCGCTGGGCCCGCAGCTCAAGCTGCTCCCCACGAACGACCAGATCCGGGAGCTCCAGGCCATCATCCGGCACAAGACAGCCAGTCCAGGGGACTTCATGTTTTCTGCGCACCGTTTGATTAGGCTTGTTGTGGAAGAGGGGCTGAATCAGCTGCCGTACAAAGAGTGCACAGTGACCACTCCGACAGGTTATAAGTATGAAGGAGTGAAATTTGAGAAGGGGAATGGTGGGGTCAGCATAATGAGAAGCAGAGAGGCCATGGAGCAGGGTTTGCGGGACTGCTGCCACTCAATCTGACTCGGAAAGATTCTGATCCAGAGTGATGAGGAGACCCAAAGAGCCAAGGTCTATTATGCCAAGTTCCCCCAGACATTTATCGGAGAAAAGTCCTACTGATGTATCCAATTCTAAGCACTGGAAATACTGTCATTGAGGCTGTAAAAGTCCTTATAGAGCACGGTGTTCAACCCAATGTCATCATTGTCCTTAGTCTCTTTTCTACTCCTCATGGTGCTACGTCGATCATTCAGGAGTTCCCAGACATCACCATTTTAACCACAGAGGTCCATCCTGTTGCACCAACACATTTTGGACAGAAGTATTTTGGAACAGATTAACTTCAAGGAAAACTTAGTTTCCCTATATGATATTATAAGAGTGTACCGAGTTTCCTCTTGTCCCATTTTGGTTGGGGAATGGGATGAGACAATGCAAATGGAGGGGCTATTTAAATGAATTTCTCTTTCTGGGCCAAACAGAAAATATTGGTGGTATCTTCATTTAATTTGGGTTTTTTTGTCCATTGGAATCAAGTGCAGTAATAAGGCACACTCAGCTCTTAGAATTGATGGGAATTTTAATAATGTGCTTATGCAAATTAACGGACTCTTCAATGAATTAATGTATTCTCTAGTTTCTGAACTGCCCTGCTCTGAAGTTTCTTGTAGTTAGAAATAAAACCAAAAAAAGTCAGTTCTCTAAGACCCGTTGGGATTTGCTTTGTGTTTTGTATGCTTTTTGCTCCCCTGAGGGGGCGTGTGTGTGTGTGTGTGTGTGTGTGTGTGTGTGTGTGTGTGCCTGCACACATGTGTATGGGCTAAGCCCACTTTCCACCTTCTTCTATTCTTCACTTTCCCAGTTCTGGCTTTTTCTGGTGACTCATAAACAAAACTGAATGCCTCTGGAATTTTTCATTTTCTTTCCCATCCAGCTGGCAGACCCAAGATGTCGGCCCTAGAATGTGTGCTTGACTTTTCAGTTGATCCATTTTTTCTCTCTGTGGCTCACTTCCCAAGCAATGCGTACCTGGCTGGGTAGTGAAGGAAAAGGGGACCATTTTGGCAACTGGGCTGGAGCAGTGACCTCCCCCCCCCACTGACCACCCCAGGGAAGACAGAATGGGGACAACAGGAGGGCTAAATACAGTTAAATACCATCCATCTAGAAAAAGGAAATGATGGTTGGGTGTGAGTGGGACAGGGTAGGGGGTGGTAGCAGACAGAATGGTATTTTGCTTGGTCTTTTAGCCAATAAGTAAATTAAAATGATGTGATTCATATTGATGTTTTTTAACTAGGAGACTAGGACTTGGAAAAGTCATTTGGCAAGTTTTGTCAATTGTAATGTGCCGAAATGGGACAAAAGAAGGTCATGCTTTGTATAATCCCAATAATTTGTGGGTGTTGCTATTCTGGCTTCCCAAATGGAGAAGGAATCATTTTTGAAACAAAAGCTTCTTGGTCAATTGCTTGTAAAATTCTGTACCCTATTTTGCATTGATATTAAAAAAAAAAATTCTAAAAAAAAAAAACACTATGGGAGTGCTCAGCCCATCTCTCCAGGATCATGCCCCTATCATTAATCAACATGGATTCATCAGCACCAAGTAGTTGAGATGAACCATATGTCACTGGCCCATAAACAGCCTTCAGGCCATCATAAAAGCATTTTGGTTTGTTATATTTGCATAAAATTGAATTTCATCTGCCTTCTTACTGAGCCAAGAGTCCTGCATCTCTCCAAGCTTTGCTTGTACTTTAGATACTTACTAGATGTATGACTCTGGTAAAGTCTCAACCTTTCTCAGACTTTCCTCATCTGCAAAATAATGATAATAATAGGACTTACCTCCCAGGCTTATTAGAATCAAATTAAATAACATGTAAAGTGCTTTACAAACCTTATGGTTGTAATATAAATGCTAAATATTAAAAGTTTCAGGAGCTCCACCTATACTTGATTTAAATAAAGAAGAATTAAGCCAGTCATCTAACTCCCCATCTTCAACAATGGTACTGTATCTTACCTGTTGCATAAATGGTTAGGTATTCCCTGGGTAGTTTGGTAATTATGACACTAAATTTATAAATTAATTTAATTAGTATTTTTTAATTGATTAGTTGACTCAGCACCAGCACTGAATTATCTCTCCAATTATTTGTGCTCCTATTTTCAGTGAAATTTCTCCAAAATCTTCCCTGGTTTTTGTTAATACTTTATGGAAAAAATGAATTGCTTTCATAATAGTTAGAATAATAACTAGTGTTTATAGCCCTTTAAGGTTTGCAAAGAACTTTGCAAGTGTTATCTATCTTGATTCACTTGGTGGATTTATGATGTATTCTACTTCTTTACTCAAGATATTAATCATTTCAGTTAGATTATTTGCTAATTTTCTGAGGTTTCCCAAGTATACATACCGTCTTGTCACATGCAAATAGGGATATTTGTCTCCTCTTTATTAATATTTATAGCTTTAATTTTTTGATATATTTTATTTTTCAATAATTACATGTTAAAGCAATTTTAAATATTTTTTTAAAGTTTTGAGTGTGAAATTCTACTCTTCCCTCTTTCATCTCACCCCTCCCTGAGATGTTAAATAATCTGATATAGTGCAATTATATTAAACATTTCCATATCAGTCATTTTGTAAAAGAAGACTAATTTTTAAAAAAGCATAGAAAGAAAGAAAAAAGAAAGAAAGAAATTGAAAACTAGCATGCTTCAGTTTATATTCTGACTGAAATTCTTTCTCTGGAGGCAGATAGTAGGCTTCATCATTAATCTTTTGGGATTGTCTTGGATCATTGCATTATTGAAAATAGTTAAATCATTCACAGTTCTTTAATGTACAATATTGCTGTTATTGTGTATAAATGTCCAGTTCTGCTCATTTCACTTTGAAAGTTTATCTATGACTTTATTTTACTTTACTCTTATTAATCTAATAGAGCTAGAATATCTAGAATTATGTCAAAGAAAAAGGTGATAACAAGTGAACCTCACAAAAAAATACAGCTCAGTAAATATGGCATAGTTTATGTAAATATTAGATAGCTTACAGATGTTCTAGGCTCTGATGGCTAATGTAGACAATATGAACTTCCTTCCTTAAGATGGTGCCTCTAAATCTAAAATACACTTTCTGAATGGTTATTTCTAGATAGGACAATTCTTTGCTACCTTGGTCAATTTGTATGAGATGTTTATCTATAGGGCCATAATGTGGAGATGAGTGGTGTGACCTTTAAAAGAATGCCCCCAAAGTGATATCATGTGTATAATCTCTATTTTTATAAGTAAGGAAACTGAGGCACATAAAGATTAGATTACTTGCCCAGAGTCCCCATAGCTTTTGTTTTGTTATTGTTTGTCCTTTGTTCTCAATAAAGACCATGGCATTAGAGAGGTGATTTTGAGTGACATTCGAGTGACAGGGGGTGCTGTGTGAAATCATCAGCTTCATTTTCTCCTCCTGAACCATCTGGGTCCAATGGCCAGATAGGAATCAGGATGACTGGAGATGGCCCTGGATGCAAGGTAATCAGGGTTAAGTGATTTGCCCAAGGTCATACAACTAATAGTGTTAATTGTCTAAAACTGGATTTGAACCCTGGTCCTCCTAACTCTAGGGCTGGTGCTCTATCCTCTATGTCATCTAGATGCCCTGTAGCTCTTGTCTGAGGAAGAGTTCTAACCTAGTTCTATCTACTAGATAGAACTATCTACTACAGGCCACACTGTTGTTAATTAAAGGTGATAAACAATGACTATATAAGGAAACTGAGATGACATGCTTTTCTGAGGCAGAGAAGTGATGGGAGCTAAAATGAATGTGACAGGGTGGCTAGGTGGCACAGCAGATACAGCCCTGGCCCTGGAGTCAGGAGTTCCTGAGTTCAAATCAAGCCTCAGACACTTGATAATTACCACGCTGTGTGACCTTGGGCAAGCCACTTAACCTCATCTGCCTTGCAAAAAAAAAAAAAGAAGGTGATACAACAACAAAAAGGTATTAATAACATTTTATCTTTTTAAAAATCAAATATCAAAAGAATTAAAAATAAACAAGATAATAAAAAGAGACTATTGCAATAGTAGCAATGGAAATGGAAGGAGAAATCATGGAGGAACTGAAATGTAAGAACTGGTAGGATTTGATGACAGATTAAATAAGAGTTAAAAGGACTAGCTTAGAGTTGTGATTGTGATATGAAGTGGGGTTGCATTTTATAAATTGTCTCATTGGAGAAAAATAATGCAATCAAGTATATTTCACTAAAATCCTTTTTGAAGAATGAATTATAATTTGCTAAAGCAATTTTCTATTGAGCCTTTTTTTATCCCTGGGCATAGGTTATACCAGCACGAAGAAAAATTAAGATGGCAGGAAAGAGGAAATTGCTAAAACCTGAAAGAAATAATGAAACTTATTCACATATCTTAATGAAGTAAGTTACTTAAGTAAATTATTTTCTCTTTAGTAATACAAGTTATATTTTAAAGTCGTTCACTTTAAGTGAAATGTTCTTAAGGAAAAAAGTTTTGATTTTGTCTGCATGTGTGTTTTGTTTTGTTTTGTTTCTGCCACACAAAGGAATTAATTTGGATTTTCCATACCTGGAATTCAGTGGAAATATGTGTGTGTGTGTGTGTGTGTGTGTGTGTGTGTGTGTGTGTGTGTATAATATGTATATGAATATGTATACTTATATGTGCAAATACATGTATATAGTAAATGTATGTGTATAATATACAATGTATTTATATATACAAGTTTATGCATAAATTATATTTATTATAAATTATATACTGTATTATAGATTATATGTTATATAATCTATAATACATTATAAATACAAACACACACACACACACACACACACACACATATATATATATATGGAAAACAAAGGTCAAGATAGATATATAGATGATATACCTGGCCCCTTGGTTTTTTTGAATAAGTTGTTTTCCTTTTAAACATAAGTATATAAATATATTTAATAATATAAACATATTAGTATAGATGAAAGCCAGGCTTTTTTAGGGATCTTGAGAAAATGTTTCCTAAGGTCTATTCCAGCTTTAATTCTTATTATAAGTCATCTCTAGCTTTCCTGAGGCTAGTAAAGCTCCAATGAGAAGAGATTTCTTTATTCAGCTTGTCAGTTCTGACACTATAGAAATCCTGGGCTCATCTTTTGTGGAGTCTAAGTTATAATAATGAAAGGCCAGCCTGCTGTGAACTGAGTATTAGTAGCTGCCCTAGCTTTGAATAATTACTTGCCATTTCCTATCCCCACCTCACTTCTTCCCCCTACCCATCTTAATGTGTGTATATGTGTGTGTGTATGTGTGCGTGTGTGTGTGTGTTGTTCTGACTTCTAATTTTTCCATGGTGGTGAAATAACTGGCAAACTGGGCTCCAGATGGTTGTTGGTAACATAGAGGAGAATATATATTAGAAACACTTGGATTGGATTAGAATATAAGAACATATGAAATAAATTAGAACTAGGTCCTGGGACCAAGGACCAAGAGGGTTTGAGACATCAAAAGTATTTTTATGATATATACTAAGATGTTTTAATTTCCAATACCACAGATATCAGTAGGTGTAACCCACATGTACAAAATTCTTCGGGGATAAAGGTGGCCCACAATAAAAGGTGTAAGAGTATAAAAGTTTGATTTTAGAGAGCAATTGGAATAGAAAATAAGAACTTTTTTAAGTATGGGACAGAAGCATGTCTGAATGGGGACCTAAGAAGCCATTTATGTGCTTAGAGTCAGATCAGCAACTATAACATACTTTTTATATATTAAGCCCCCTGCTAAGTCATGAGTTGTGAAGCAGAGAGAGTGAATCAGGTTTGAATCATAATGGGGCAGAGTCCAAGTCTGGATCTTGGGCCAGAAGTGAGTCCATTTCCACCCACCCAGATATGGATTTCTGAAGGGCTTGGAAATGTGGAGAGAGCAGGTGCTAGGAGTAGATGAAAGGAAGTGCTCTGCAGATAGTTGGAGCCAAGTTACACGCCCAAAGTCCCAGTGCCAGCTGCTCACAAAGTAAGTGACTCAGCATTTGGCAGTGATAGACTACCGAGAGCTGGCAAATTTTATATTTGGCTAGTACAGTACAGTGTGACTAGGACAACAGTAATTTGGTGTAAGTAAAGATTGCTTAAGTCTTGTGGTGTGCTTTTAGTTCTATGGGCTTTACCTGGCTGCTCTCTCCCATGTACTACCATATAGCAACCACCCACAGTGATGAATTCAAATATGAAAATAATGCCATAAACAGTCATTAAACAGAAGGGGTTGTGAATTGCAAGAAGTATACAGTGACAAAAGTGACACAGCTTGGAACTGTGGCATCACTCTTTATCAGTATGTAATTAATGGATGTAAAATTGAGGCGTCAGCAGTCACATGCCACCAACCTATGACTATATTGATCCCTTCTTGTATTCCTAGGGATCTCAGGTAGAGATTTCTTGTTGAGAGTCTGTTAGAAACACTTAATCTAGTCTGGGATTCCATAAGGCCCTTTTCTTTTTTTTGTCAATAAAAATGTATTAAGTACCAGTCATGAATCAGACCTCCATACTTATGGATGCAAAAAGAGCAAAAAATATTCCTTCCTTCAATGAACTTACAAACAAATAAACATGCAAATGAGACAACAAGCAACAAACATGTACAAACAAGCTATAAATAGGAAATAAATAAGAGATTCAGGGTTCCTGGAGAAGATGGGATTTTATTGGGGCTTAAATGAAACCAGTAGGCTTAGTTGAGGATGAAGAGCATGCTGGAGCAGAGAGGTGGAGGGTCTTATTTGTAGAAGAGCCAGGAGGCTAAATGTCACTGGTTTGGGGAGTAGATGACAGGGAACAGTGGAGTAAGAGTGGTACAATACACGCACACACATATGTGTATGTGTGTATGTATGTATGTATACATTTATATGTATTAGAGTTTATTGAGAAGAAGAGATAGGGTAACATGGTCAGACCTGTGATTTAGGCTGAATAGAGTATGGATTGGAGTGGGGAGAAACCTGAAGCCAACAAATCTATATCTAATTGCATATATCTATATCTATACAAATCTATATCTAATTGCAGGCAATTGCAGTAGTCTGGGTGTAAGTAGATGAGGACCTGCCCTAGAGTGATATCAGTATCAGAAGAGACAAAGGACAGAATGGAGACATGTAGTAGAGGTGAGACTGACAGGTTTTGTCAATAGATTGGATATGGGATGTAAGAGATGATGAGGACTCAAAATTGACACCTAGGCTGTGAGACTTAAGGGCAGGGAGGATGTTGGTTGACTACAATAGGGAAGTTATATGGAGGTGAAGAGAAAGAGTTGAAAAAACATTGAATATTAAATACCACTAGATAGTGTGGTGGATAAAATACTGGCCCTGGATTCAGGAAGATTCATCTTCCTGATTTCATATCAGGTCTTAGATACTTACTAGCTGTGTGAACCTAGATAACTCATTTAACCTGTTTGCTTCAATTTCCTCATCTGTAAAACAAGCTGGACAAGAACATGACAAACCACTCCAGTATCTTTGTCAAGAAAATCCCACATGGCGTGACTAAACAACAAAACCTAAAATGGGGAAGACTATGTTGGGTACTGGGAATAAAAAGAAGGAAAAATATATAGTTCTTACCATCAGGGTATTAATATTCTAATGGAGGGGAATGAAATGTCTACAAATAAATGCAAAGAAGACTATGTTAAAGACAATAGAAGGGTGCAGATAAAGTCTTAAGAGAAAACTTAAGGAGAAAGATTACTACTTTCTTTTGGCAAGATCAGGGTAGAGTTCATAGGTGGTTACATTTGAGCCTTACCTTGCAGTAAGACAAGGGTCTTAATAGGTGGAGATGAGGTGAGAATACATCCCAGGGACCAAAGGATGATTGCTGCAACAATGCTAAGCACTGGAGATACTAAGCCAAAAAAGGTAAGGATTGTGAAAGTCAGAAAGGAGTACATTGCAGATCAAGCACCCATAATATGAAAAATGGAATGCTGAATTGGCCTGGAACCTAAGGAAAGGTAATATGAAATAAACCTGAGAGGGTTGGATTGAATATTCTCTAAATTCTAGCTCTTTGCTCTAGATCTGGATCTACCTCTAATTTATGTTACAAACCTGTGAAAACTAAGTTGAAACCACATTTTGAGCCTTAAATACCAGGTTGAGGAATTGTTGTACCCTAGAATCAATAAAGAGCAACTGAAAGCACTTGAAATTCTGCACAAATAGAATTCAGCATTTTAAAAACTGGTTGACTTTCTTCTCAGTCTCCTAGAAAATCCACTGAAGAATTCCCAAAATATGGGCATGAATCCATTTAGTTTGTTTTAAAATGTAATTGCCCAAAGAACTGAGTTGAATTTATAAGAATACAAATCACTCCCCAATTGATAAGTAGTCAAAGGTTATGACAAGCAATTTTCAAATACAGAAATTAAAGTTATCTATAGTCACGAAAAAATACTACAAATCATTATTGACTGGAGAAATGCAAATTAAAATAACACTGGGGAACCATCTCATAATTATTAGATTGGCTATGGGATTGATGTTGGAGAGGATATGAGAAAACTAGAACACTAATGCACTGTTGGTGAAGTTGTGAACTGATCCAGCCATTCTGGAATGCAATCTGGAACTATGTCCAAACAGCAGCAAAACTGTGCAAACCCTTTGATCTAGCAATACCCTACTAGGTCTGTATCCCAGAGAGATCATAAAAAAGGGGGAAAGTTCCACATGTTTAAAAATATTTATTACAGCTTTTCGCAGTGACAAAGAACTAGAAAATGAGGGAATACACATCAATTGGAGAATGACTGAACAAGTTATGGTATATGAATACTATGGAGTACATAGTTCTGTAAGAGATCATGAGCAGCTTGATATTAAAAACACCTGGAAAGTCTTGCATGAATTATTGCTGAGTGAAGTGAGTAGGATCAGAAGACCATTGTACACACTAATAGCAACATTGTGAGATGATCAACTATGATGGATGCAACTTAAGTAGTTCAGTGATCAAGGACAACCCTGAGAGACCCATTGTAGAAAATGTCATCCACATCCAAAGAAAGAGTCTCAATATAGAGCAAAGCATACTATGTTTAAAACTTGTTTTGTGTTGTTTGTTTCTCTTTCATGATCTGTTTTTACTCCTTAGTAATTCCAATTCTTTCACAAATGACTAATATGGAAATAAATTAAATATGATTATATATGTAGAACCTAAAGCAGATTTTTTTGCTGCCATGGAGAGAGAAGAGGGAAGGGAAGATGGTAGGAAAAAAAATGTGGAATTCAAAAGCTTTCAAAAAGATGAATGTTGAAAAGTATCTATGCATGTAATTGGATAAAAACGAAAAATGAAGGGGAAAAAAGTAATTGCACACAAGGTAAAACTTATTCTCATATAATGCAATACAGATGAGAACTTGGGGAAAGTACTTATATATTACCATAAAATGAAATAAACTATTATTGAGATAAAGCATGAAATATTTTCCTTCAGATGTAGACTAAGTTATGCTGAACATAATTTATTTTCAGAATTATCTGTACTAGCATAGCTATAGGGATTTAATTTTAATGATGGTTTTCTCAGCAGATTTGCCTCAGGAAATCACAGATAGTATGGAAATATTCTTGTTAACTTAGAAAAAAGAGAGCTCCATCCCAGAAACCAGTGCTGAGTTCAAAGGACTTAAAAGAAATGTTATATTATTATAGTCACTCTAATCTTAAAAGATTTTAAAAATAAATTTTACATATAAAAAACAGCTCTTGTAATCAACACAAAATGCTAGCTTAAAAAAAACCAAATACTATCTGCCGCTTTGGGCTGCCATCTAGTGTTAGAATGTAAAATCCATTTTCCTTGCCAAATAAAGATTCAACAATTACAAAGTATAAGTCTCTGAGCTATGCACCAAGAAAGATACTAAGATATATAGGATGCAGTACTTAATAAGATATGTAAGGAAGCAGAGGATAAAAGTTAGATAACGAACTGGGGGAGGGAAGAGAGGTAGGGAAAGAGAGAGAGAGAGAAAAGGAGAGTTCAGAGATGGGAGCAGAGATGGGCAAAAAGGAGAAAAGGCTTAGAAGAAACTACTTTTATTTAAAATTTAAAAAATTTTTATTTTTAGTTTCAAATTCCCTCCCCTATTTCTCCCCCCATTCACCATTCATCAGAAATATGATACCCATTATACATGTGAAGTCATGTAAAACTTTTCCACATTAGCCACCTTGCAAAAAGCAAGAAATATAATTAAATAATTATTGTAAATAATATTTATATAGTATCTGATATGTGCCAGTCATGGTTTCAGGTGCTTTACAATTATTATATAATTAGATCTTCACAATAACCCTAGAAATTAGGTGCCATCCCAACTGAGGCAAATAGATACTATATACTGCATTCTACAGAAGAGCACTATTGTATCAATACAGAAGAGATTATTATAACTAGACATTTTTTTATTGAAAGTGATACTAGGAGTGGCTAGGTGGCGAAGGGGGGCAGCTAGGTGGCACAGTACATGGAGCATGGGCCCTGGAGTCAGGAGTACCTGAGTTCAAATCCGGCCTCAGACACTTAATAATTACCTAGCTGTGCCGTGGCCTTGGGCAAGCCACTTAACCTTGTTGCCTTGAAAAATCTAAAAAAAAAAAAGTGATACTAATTATCCTAGAAACAAATTAGAGTTGATTTTGAAGTGGATTGTTACTGAAAGAGGCTCTGAGAGTGTATCCATAGAGCTTAATTTTAAATATGGAATGAAAACTATTAAACAAACAATTATTAAAGGCTCACAATGTATCAGTTAATGTTCCAAGTGCTGAAAATAAAAAGGGGGAAAAAAATCCCTGCCCTCAAGGAGAATACATTCTAAGCAGGAAACAACATGTAGTTAGGCATAGCAATCTACTGACATTTGAGATGTTGCCTGCCAGAGAGATGTAGCAGCATTAGCCAACTAGGAGTTCAGCATGGACAACAAAACAGAGACAATTGACATGGATAGTTGATGTCATTTCCTCTAAGTCAAATGACATGAATCTAAAACTGTGGTGATACCCAGAGAAGGGATTCAAATGATCTGAAATGCTCAGGGAGCTTTGTTGTTGTTCAGTTGTATCTGACTCTGGGGTTTTCTTGGCAAAGATACTGGGTCTTTTCTAGATCATTTCACAGATAAGGAAACTGAAGCAGAATTAAATTACTTGCCCAGAGTCATACAGCTATTAAGTGTATGGGATTAAATCTGAACTCAGGAAGATGAGTCTTTCTGACTCCAGACCTAGCATTCTATCTATTGGACCACCCAGTTGCCCAAGTAGCTAATCTTCGATCAAATGATAGCGTAGCTAAGAGTCAGCACCAGAGAGCAGACCAACTGTGAATGCAAACTGAGGCATTGAACTAACATATCTAGTATCATCAGGACTTGGATGACTATAGGCTAAAGAAACTAGGGCATACTGAAAAGTTACCAGACTAAACAGGTCAGTGAATTAGGGTATGATAACTGAAAAACTTCCTCTAGTGGGCACTCTGTTCTTGAAGAGAGTGGAAAATTCTCTTTTTTTGCACAATGCAATGAAATCCCAGGCTAAACCCATTAGTAAAACCAGGAAGCAGTTAGTGCTTTGCAAAGCATTTCATCGTATAGCCATCTTCATAAGGCATGATGATTTTGAATCTTGGGTTAAGATAAAACCCCAGAGGATGAATGAAGCAGAATGTATAAAGAGTCTTTAAAACTTCCATATATAAAATTTTTATCCTTGGAAGGTGATCCTGAAGCAAGGCATAAGGAAATGGCCATGTTGGACTTGAAGGTCATGCCTTTTGGGACAAGAAAGACGAGTGCATGGAAAGCCACCCCTGCACAATGAGTACTGTCCTTCTTGGAGGACCCCTGTGGCATACATATTGGAGAATACCTGGAGCCAGGTGCTAAACCACTCCCCAAGCATCAGCTTTGTCCAGCACACTATGGAAATGTATTTAAGCAAGGTCTTCCAGAGTGGAGCTTTTTCTTTCTTCTTTTCTTCTTTGTAGTATTGCTACTTTCTCTCTCTAAGCTAGAACCATGTGCTTCTGGCCTATGCTGCTAGAGGAATCTGGCCTCAGCATCATCAGTGATCTCATGTAGACCTTTGT
Organism: Macrotis lagotis; assembly: GCF_037893015.1. Taxonomy (NCBI): domain Eukaryota; kingdom Metazoa; phylum Chordata; class Mammalia; order Peramelemorphia; family Peramelidae; genus Macrotis; species Macrotis lagotis. Next base: position 150,331,584 of record NC_133664.1, read on the forward strand.
TATTCAGCCTGCCCTCAAGCAGCTTATTGGCTCTGAAAAAGTTTTATCTGTGAACTTTGTAGGCTTATGAAATAAAAATCCTCAGCTTTTCTACCTCCAGGGCTAGTCATGAGTTTTTCACTTCAAAAGAACTTTCATCTTTATAATGAATGACACCACCAATTTCCCATCATCAACTCTATGGTGTTACCAGACCACTTCAACTGGTAAACACAGGTTATATTCAACAAAGAACCAACTTTACTAAAGTGTTATAGGAGAAGTGCTTTTGCAAACATGTCTTCCCTGCCAAGACCCATTCTTACTAAGGAAGAGACTTTTATGGAAAACTACTTAAGGAGTTATTTGTCTAAGTATTAATCAAGAAGCCTTGAATAATACAGAATACCTCCCACTCCTCACCCCTTCCCAATCATCATCCCTTCAGGTCCATTTCTCAGGATAAGAGAAATAAGCAGCAGAAAATGTCTTGTCTCTCTTTATTCAACCAATGAAGTCACTGAAAAAAAGCACCATTTTTAAAACTCAAGAATCCAACCAAAAAAAGAGACTATGCCCACTCATATGCTTAGGGAGAGCTCCATATTCAAACTGGGTATGCTAAGAAACTCTTCATGGGGGTGAAGTGAAGGGGGGTTGGATTGGAGTTTGTCAAATTGTCTAGTGAAGTAGGAATAAAAACGAAAAGTTAGCCAGGATAGTCTCCAATAATAATACCCACCCACCAGATTCAGACAAATCAGCTAAAAGGAGTTGTGAAGAGCTAGTCTATTTCTTTTTTTTTTTAGCTTTTTTGCAAGGCAGTGGAGTTAAGTGGCTTGCCCAAGGCCACACAGCTAGGTAATTATTAAGTGTCTGAGGCCAAATTTGAACTCAGGTCCTCCTGACTCCAGGGCCAGTGATCTATCCACTGCACCACCTAGCCACCCTGAGGATCTAAATAGTAACTTGAACACTACTCACTGGAAGGTCTGGAAGACACTCAAATATATGCTTGCTCTAAAGCCTCAATCACTCGAGATCAAAGAGCAGGATAAGAGATCCCACCTTTCTGGTCTGATACTCCAAGCACTGGAGGGCCAGAGCTAACAAAAGCCATCCACAGTGACTAGAAATAGTGATAATCAGTTTGATCCCTCCACCAGCCCAGGATGAGGATTCTAGGCAGCTAGTTCTGGAGATATCAAGTATCTGGATACAACAGATAAGGGTAGAAGTGCCTGGCTAAATCAGCAAAGTGACAAAACCAATTAATAACATTAATTATGTCATGCTATGAAGTAGAAGGGAAGCTACCTATAGAGTTTGACTATGTTCACTCTCAGAGTTCATGTAATATGTGCAGTAACTTCAATTAAGAATATAAAATATTATGGTTTTATGGCACCTAGGTGGTACAATTGACAGAACTCTGGTCCTGGAGTGAAGAAGAGCAGAGTTCAAATCTGGTATTGCTGTATGACCCTGGATAGGTCACTTAACCCTTTTTATCTCTGTAAAATAAGCTGGTGAAGGGAATGGCAAATCACTCTCTTTGCCAAGAAAACTTCAAATGAGGTCATGAAAAGGGTTAAAATAAATTTTTTTCTTGCTGTTTTGCATTTTTGCTATACAAGTTCATTGTTTTATCCACAAATAATATATATTATATATAAAATATATATTGTTTTATTAATACTATACACTCATGAGACTATTATGTAACTTTATCTACTATATATTGCATTAAATTTGTTTCCCTAGGCTGCTCTAATCAATGTTATCACCTATTAAAATTCTAAACTTGGGGATCTATGAACTTATTTTTAAAAAAATTTTGATAATTGAATTTCAATGTATTTGTAGTTCTATGTATTTTATCTTATGCATTTAAAAAGATTATTTTAAGAAAGTGTGCATAGGCTTCTATTAAACTGCCAAAGGGAACTAAGACACACACAAAAAAGGTTAAGAACACCTGACCTGATAAGGTTTTATGTATTATAGTGATGAAGCACAGCAGTAGAGCAGAATGCTAATTGATAGTTCTTGGTCCCAACATTCTGACTGTAAAGAACCAGTTTATTGTTCACTTGTTTCAGTGGTGTCCAACTCTTCATGGCCCTATTTGGAGTTTTCTTGGTAAAGACACTGGAGTGATTTGCCAGTTCCTTCTCTCATTTTACTCATGAGAAAACTGAAACAAGCAGGGTTAAGTGTCTTGCCCAGGATCACACAGTTAGTAAGAATCTGAGACCAGATTTAAACTCAGGAAAATTAATTTTCCTGACTTCAGGCTCAGAATCTATCCATTACCCTACCTAGGTTCTCCTTCCAGAGAGTTATGAACTTGCAAAATTATATATGCAAAGCAATATCAGAAATAATCATTTTATTCCCAGCTCATTAGTACCTCAAATTGCCTGTACAATCTAAAGCCAGCACTAATAGCAAAAGAAAAAAATCTGTAAATGGATTTGTGGAACTGATAAAGAAGAGTGGGGAAAACGGGGGGGGGGGGGGGGGGGGGTTGCATTTCTTTTAGCCATCTGTGTATAATATTGTTTAAGGCTTTAATCTGGAGATATTCAAGGATATGTTGGTTATTATTATTTAGAGTTGGGTATATGGAAAATCTGAATGATCTAAGATGTTGTTATTGTTTGTCCTTTGTTCTTGAAAGTAAACATGACATCAGGGAAGTGATGCCATGACTTTCAAGTGAATTGGATTTAAGTGAGGGAGATCTCAAAGTCACCAGTATTATTTTCTTCTCCAGAGCCCTCTGAATCCAGTTGCAAAATATAGATAGGACAACTAGAGATGGCCCCTGATGTGATGAGAGATCTTGGCCTTTTTTTTTTAAGGTTTTTGCAAGGCAAACAGGTTTAAGTGGCTTGCCCAAGGCCACACAGCTAGGTGATTATTAAGTGTCCAACGCCCGATTTGAACTCAGGTACTCCTGAGTCCAGGGCCATGCTCTATCCACTGTGCCACCTAGCCACCCCAACCTTGGCCCTTTTAAACTAAGGTCTTTTCCATGTATCAGTTTAACTGAGATAATGTCCATTCAGTTATTAAGACTAAGTAAAAAGTAAGGCAGAGAATGAATTCTATTCCCTAATCAAAAAAAATCTATCTGGAAGGGAGGGAGGAAAGGAAGGAAGGATAGGCAGGTAGGTAGGAAGGATGAAAGGATGGAAAGAAGGAGGGAAGGAAGATAGGAAGGATGGAAAGAAGGAGGGAAAAGAAGAGAAGGAAAGGCAAGGGAAGAAAAAAGGGAAGGGAGGGAAGGAGTTGCATTGACCAACTGGAACTAGTCAATTGGGTTACCAGTGGAAAAGTTATCACTACTCACAAGCTGTTTGTCCTTCACTCTCGAAGAGAACCATGACATCAGGAAGGTAATGTTGATGAAGGAGAAATATTAGGGAAATATTTATCTATCTTTCCTATACTATTAAGAAACTACTAGCTGTTTTTGACTGGCATTTTCTGTGGGCCTCTGACTTCCTTCTCATTGTTCAATCCAAACTTCTTCTAAAATGTAAATTCAATAGGAAGCAACCTCAGCCCCTTTCCCCCTACCCCTCTTCTATTTGTCTAGCACTTAAGTCACTTTCAGTCACTCCAGTCAGACTTCAATCACATCCAGGTGGTTCACTCCTTGATGCCTCCCCCTGACTCCTCTCGACAGGGGAGGTGGACTAGGCTCCCCAAAAGATTCTGCCCTCTCTCTTTCCTTGCTGAATTCATGTTGATCTTAACCCAGTCACAATGACTGTTGTCTCTCCCCCTTTCCCCTTCTTAACTGACCTTAATTTTCTCACAAGTTCAGCTTGTGGTTTTTTCTTCTTTGCTTATCTTCACTATTTCTATTAAAACTCAGTCTTTATCTTACTCCCTAATGAACTCTTTGAATTGTAATTCTTTGTAAGCAACCTGTGAATCAAAATTTATGCCTTTTTTCACCCTCCTGGGTCAGAGTCTTATTATTTCTTCACTGATAAATGATCCCTCACTGATCCTTGCAAAACTCCTCTGAGCAATTCTCCTGACTATATTGCCATGACTTGCAAGTGGCAGGAAGGCTGTGCAAAGTTCCCAGCCTCACTCTGGTGCCATCTGGGTCCAGCAGCAACATCTAATAGATCAGGATGACTGGAGATGGCCTGAGGCCTGAGATGTACTTTTCAGAGGGGTATCTATTGCTGATCATGGAGATTACAAAGATTTCTCCCTCTGTATTTTGATAGCACCCATAACAATTCTTATTCTGAGGGTGTGCTTGTTACAACAGGAGTTCATTGATAAATTTGCAGTGTGAGAATGTACACCTCAGAATTTAGCAAAAGCTACATATTGAGGCTTGATTTGTGTTGTTGGTTGTCAAGATTTAAGAAACTGATGTAAAAAAAGTTAATAATATAGATTAAACTTAAAAATATGACATGGATATATACTGTTTTTTTCTGCCAGGGAAAATATGGTTATGAAATATGTGCCAACAAACAACCCCTGCCTCATTCTCTTAAAGCAGTCCTGAGAAAAAAATCTATCACCTGCTTGCCTGGGGCACCTAAGGCTCAGAAGCAGGAAAACTGGTTTCTTTTATAGTAACTAATTCTTATTCATTATTGCACTATCAGGGAGAGCAGCAGTGTTTTTATCAGGATTTTCCTAGCACTTAGCACAAAAAAAAACGAGTTTTTCACCATTTTCATGTGATCCCCTGGGGCATATTGCCATAGCCCCACTGGGAAAGTAAGTTACTTTTCCTGTGACTCTTGTTACTAGGACTCTTGTCCTAGATTTTTTCAATTGTCCTTTTGTCTTTTGCAATCAGATGAATTTGCCATTTCTTTGTGCTCTTGCCATGGATGAAGTTTACCTTCTCTCTTGGAATTTAGGCAGTCCACATTTCTCCAAACTGTATGTCTCAAAATGCAAGGGAGTGACGAGATCAATTGGAGACAAATTTTGTAAATCTTAAATTTGCATTGTAAAGGGAATCTTCCTTCTTCCTTTATCATCCAATTTAGGCCACACCTGAAGGCCTGACCTTCAACCTTATTTGGATTGCCTTGTTTTCTGGTGGGGCAGCCAGGGAGCACAGGCCCTGGAAACACACGAGACCACCCAAAAGAGACCCCTCCCCAAAAGGCAAAATCTCCAATGAGGGACTTGGGTCACTCGCAGGTCACCACCCCTTCCATGGACTCTGGGATAGAATTTAAGGAGATTTTTTTACCTTCCAGCCTCCTGCTGAACCCTGGCCAGTTGTTCTGGCCAATTCAATCAGCAATCTATGTGGTCTTCTCTTTAAAACTGTTTAACTTTTCTATTACTTTCTCAATATGCTATAACTTCCTTTAATAAATCTCTATTTTCTTTCCAAAACCTGAATTCCCAAGTCTGAGTCACCATCCATTGAGGGGCAGAGTCGAACCCAAGAACAATCAGCAGCAACAGTCTGAAGAGTCAACCCCTAGTCAGGAATGATTAGGTTTAAATTCTACTGTCTTTGACACCTATTGATTGTATGTCCTTAGGAAAGTTGCTTGATCTAATAGTGATCCAGGAAATTATCTAAAACTATAAATCGTGGAGAAAGAACTGACTTGAATTTGATAGAAGTGATTTCCTCACTTTTCCTTACTGGAGAGTTTTTTTCCTAATGAAATCGAAGATCCACTTCTTATCCCAATTTCTCCCATCAAAGTTCATGCCTTGACCTTCATGGCAATCCCATTCTCTTAAACCTGAATTTTCTTTTCATTCCAAGATCTAAAATGTATCTTGTATTCTATTATTGTCTTTGATTAAAGTGCGTGTTGGGGGGGGGCAATTGTTAGAACATTTGGCTTGAAAATGAAATCTTCCTGGTCTGCATGTAAATGGAAATTCCCTAGCCATTCTTCCAGATGTGTCAACTAGAATGAGATCTGGATAATTTAAGGTCTAATGTAGCTTCAGTCTCTCCTTTAAACTTGCTTTTTCTGCCATATATTTACTGTGTTCCTATTCTAGCATTCAGTACATTTCTAAGTATCCTTTAGTAATTTTTAAGAATACGTCTATTCTTAATTATGCAGATTCAAAGCCATATTTCTAATTCTTTTACTTATTTTGTGACACTGACTCCCTTTCAGTAATTCTCTCATTCAGTTCTACCATAGGTTGGTTCATTTCTGTCTTGTAAATATTTAATAGATAATTTTCTTTTTGGTTCTCCCCTGATAATTTAAAAACTCTATTCTTTTATGCCTCAATTGCATTTTGCAATTTCTTGTGCTATTTGGTCTTACTTCTCAACTGACTGATAGAAAACAATGGGGAGGAAATTTATATTTTAACAAACATCTGAGGAAAACACTGAAAAAATGTTGAAGTGCTTTAAGTTCAAGTACTTAATCTACAGGTCCTTTGTAAATAGCTTACTATTTTTCTCTCAAAGCCCAAACCTTTTCTGAATTGCCTTATTATTGTCAAATACACCATCATCCTTCCAGTTACCAAGGTTCACAAACATAGTATCATCCTCTTCTCACTTTTACTCATTCTATCTATATAGCAAATCAGTTGCCAAATCTTGGTATTTCTACTGTCATCTTTCAGGTAAGTTCTTCTATATTCAGTGTTCATTTTTTCAAAATTTGGAGTTCCAAATTCTCTCTCTCTCTCTCTCCCTTAATTCCTCACCTCTCACTAAGAAGGCAAGCAATATGATACCCATCATATATGTGAAATTATGCAAAACATATTTCCATTTTAGCCATGTTACCAAAAAAAAGCAAGAAAAATTAAGGAAGTTAAAAAAAGTCTGCTTCAATCTACACTCAGAGTTCATCAGTTTTCTCTCTCTGGAGGTAGATAGTATTTTGCCTTTACCACATTTGGAATTACCTCAGATCATTATATTGAACAGAATAACTAAGTGTACACAGTGATCATCATTACAATATTGTTGTTACATATACAATATTCTCCCAGTTCTGCTCACTTCACTTTACATCAGTTTATATGTCTTCCCAAGTTTTTTTCTGAAACCATTCTGCACATCATTTCTTATAGTACAGTAGTATTCCATCACAATCATATGCCATAACTTGTTTAGCCATTCCTCAATAGATGGACATCCCCTCAATTTCTTTCTTTCTTTTTTTTTTGCAAGGCAATGGGGTTAAGTGACTTGCCCAAGGTCACACAGATAATTATTGTCTTAGGCTAGATTTGATCCCGGGTCCTCCTGACTCCAGGGCCAGTGCTCTATCTACTATACCACCTAGATGCCCCCATCCCCTCAATTTCAATTATTTGTCACCATAAAAAGGGTTGCTACAAATATATATATTTGGGGGGTCAAGGCAATGGGGTAAAGTAAGTTGCTCAAAGTCACACAGAATATTTTTTACAAGTAGGTCTTTTTTTCCTTTTTTTTTTAAATCTCTGATATACTGAAGTAGTAGGGATATTGCTGGATCAAAGGGTATGCACAGTTTTATAGCCCTCTGGACATAGTTCCAAATTGTCCTCCAGAATGGTTAGTTCACAAATCAGCCAGCAGTGAATTAGTGTCCCTATTTTCCCACATCCCTCCAGCATTTGTCTTTTCCCTTTTTGTTATGTTAGTCTATCTGATAGATGGGAGTCTCAGAGTTTTTTCAATTTTTCATTTCTCTACTCATTAGTGGTTTAGTGCATTTTTTCCATGACTATTGACAGCTTTGATTTCTTCTTTTGAAAACTACCTATTCATATCCTTTGACCATTTATCAATTGGGGAATACTTATTTTTATAAATATGATTCATTTACATATATATTTGAGAAGAGACTTTACTTACTAGTTTCACTTTTTAAAATTTTTTTTAGGGGTGGCTAGGTGGCACAGTGGATAGAGCACTGGCCCTAGAGTCAGGAGTACCTGAGTTCAAATCTGGTCTCAAACACTTAATAATTACCTAGCTATGTGGCCTTGGACAAGCCACTTAACCCCATTGCCTTGCAAAAAAAAAAACACAAAAAAAACCTAAAAAAATTTGTTTTTTCTTTCTTGTAGTGTTTCCCTTTTGTTCTGATTCTTCTTTCACAGCATGACAACTATGGAAAAATGTGTAATAAAATTGTGCCTTTATCAGATTACTTACTATCTTGGAAGGAGGGAAGGATGAAAGGGAGAAAATTTTACGAAGATGAATGTTGAAAACTATCTTTACATATAATTGAAAAAATAAATATTTAGAAATGTTTTAAAAATAAAAAATAGAGATTTTTAATTAGAGAAACCTGCTGCATAAATTTTTAAATATTAATTCATTGTCTGTGGTACCTTTTAGCAAAATGTAGTTTTCCTGATTATCTCTTTTAATTTGGTTTAGTTTTGCTTTTCCTTTGTTTGAGATCATGATTGCTACCCCTACATTTTTTACTTCAATTGAAGCATGTTAGATTCTGTTCTAGCCCTTTATTTTAATTCTCTTTCTATTTCAAGTATGTCTCTTGTAAATCACAAACTGTTAGCTTCTAGTTTCTAACCATTCTACTCTGCTTTTCTTTTATTGTAAGTTCATCTCATTTGTAATCACAATTATGATTACTGTGTATTTCCCTCAATCCTGTTTTCTTGTTTATCCTTCTTTCTTTTTACCCTGTCCCTCCTCAAAAGTCTATTTTGCTTTTGACCACTACCTCCTTTAGCTTACCATTCTTCTATCACCCCGCCCTCTTCTTTTCCCCTCCTATTTCTCTTTTGGGTAAGAGAAACTATATATGTATGTATGTGTATACATATATACATATACATATATATATATATATCCCCATCTCTATCTATCTCTGTCTCTGTCTCTGTCTCTATCTCTATCTCTGTTTCTATAGTCTTCCCTCCTTGTACCAGTTCAGATGAGAATGAGATGCAAGCATTACCTCCCATTTTCTCCACTATAAAAGCTTTTTCCTTGCACATCTCTTTTATGTGAGATAATTTTCCTCATTCTCCATCTCCCCTACCATTCCTGGGCTGACAGCTACTGTCATGGTTGCCTTCAAGGCCACTGCTGGTACTGCTGCTATTCTCTGGACAGGCATCCACTCAGGTGTCACCAATCTTCCCTGCTCACCTCCTAAATTATATTAGGCTAGAAAAATACTTTGTCCTGATCTTTCGTTGACTATGATGCTCCAAAATTCAACTTGAGGAATTATTTGAAAGTTCTCTGGAGAGGAATGTTAGGAGAGAAAGACTCAGTTGCTGCCTCTAATCTACCATCTTCAAAAAAATCCATCCATTTCATTTGGATTGTCAGTTTTATTGGAATATAGTTGGGCAAAATAATTTCTTTAAGTGTATTTTCTTGATTATGCTTTTACCCTTTTCATTTTTGATACTGGTAACTTGGTTTTCTTCTTTTAAAAAAAATCAAATTATCCAATGGTTTATTTCATCCCCTTCCTCACCCCCTCATAAATCCAGCTCTTTTATTTATTAGTTCAATGTTTGTTTTACTTTTAGCTTTATTCTCTCCTTTGATTTTTGGGACTTCTTTCTTCTTTTCAAGTTTTCTTCTGAATTTGTGCCTTGAGCTTCATTATCATCATGACAACTTTTTTATGATTGCATTCTCTCCATGACCATGACATGGTCACTCACCTTCTTGGTCTTCACTCTCTTGTCTTTACCAGAGTGGTAAGGTACTTACTTCCTTGTACTTTCTCTCTCTCTCTCTCTCTCTCTCTCTCTCTCTCTCTCTCTCTCTCTCTTTCTGCCCTAAAGCCAGAACTGATTAATGGGCAATAGGACTTATAAGTGACACCAATTCCTTCTCATAGTGATATTATAGGAGTCCCTTTGGACCTCTTTTTTGAGATGCCCCTGCCCCAGTGTCTATACTCTTCTCTTGTAAGGGACTGTTGTGTGTGTGGGAGCTTTCATCACCTGGTGTCCTTGAGTACAGGAACACTATTTTATTGGTTGATTGAAGAGTACCATGAGAGTGAGAGTGGACCAGGAACTGGGGAGGATATTTAAGCACCTGTATTTGGTTTAATAAATGGAGAACTTGTCTCCCTTGTCTCCTACCCCTTCAACATTCAGCTGGGTAAGGAGAGGCTAGTCAGCAGGAACCTAACACTTTCTGAGCAGCTAGGCTAACAGGAACATAACAAATGGCTCCTGAACAGGGACACAAAGGTGGAGTGGAGGCCAGGATAAGGACCAGCAGATACAAGTAAGAGAAATTCCAGGTGACATCCAGGAGCAGAAGACTTCTGAGAGGTAACAAGTTGATTGTTACCAGGGGGCTGATTTTAAGTTGCAACAAGGAGGTGTGAAAGAAAGCAAAAGTAAGAAGAAACAAATAAGTATTCAGCATTGAGGAACCTGCAGGAAGTGGAGTCTTCAAAGCAATGCTGCAGGGGACTGAGCTTCTTCTTCAGCAGCAGTCCACCACAGGGGCACCAGCACCATGAATAGGATGCTGGGGACCTGCTGGCCATTCCTTTTGGCTGCAGCTGCCAGCCTGCCTGAGCTATGTGTGCTAAGCGGGACCCAAACCCCTAAACCTATGACCAACTTTAGAGACTTCTCGTTAGTGCCTCAGACTCTGACACAGATCCTGATGCCTACAATGAATTCTACTCCCAAAGCCACAACAAATTCCACTCTTCAGTCCACAACCAAGCATGCCAGGACCCTTACTCCAGCACCAGAAAGCCATGAAATACATACTAACTGCACTTATTGTGTTGGGAACAAAAATGTCACATGCTATTGGACAGTTTGTAATGGTGCTGGCTACTGTTCAGAAAATGCAACAACTCCAAATTGTACTGTTGTTAACAACTCAAGTAATTTCAAATGCTCTCTATCACTCTCTGCTGCCCCCACCCTCTGCAGAGGGAAGGGGGAAGGAAGAAGGGAAATCTTCCTTTTTGGAACTTTGAAACTCAATCCTATGTCTCAAAAAGCTTATTTTAGAAATCAAGGGACCCCCATGACTTCTTCCTGCTTTGGGGAGGGGGGATGGGTTGGGCAACAGGCTATTGATTGGGAAGCTTTGTAGTCAATTAGCTAAGAAAAAAGGAGACAAAGACTTTTTTCTGGGACTGGGAAATTCAGATTTCATCTTTTGACTGAAGCCTGTGCTTATGGCTAATATTTTGGCGTGTTATATGTGTATATATGTATTTAAACATCAATAGGACATTTTCACATCTCTCTACTGGCCTGGAGGGGGGGAAAATGTTTCTATATTCTGAGACCCAGTACTGGCCAAGGTATCAAACTCAGCTTGGTAAATGTGATACAAGAGAGTTGTTTGTGTTAGTGTCTGAACTCCTGCATATGTGTGTAATTCAGATCTGAAGTAGTTACAGTTACCTGAGTTAAATTGTTACTCCTTTTTAGTTTGAATTTAATTGCTTTGAAAGGTCTTTTGTTGGCAAAAGAAAAGTTTGTAATCTTTGTCTCATCTATCATCACACATTTATGGTAAGGGAAATATCACAAATCATGACCCCCTTCTAGGATAAATCTATAGAGTCATGCATTCATTATGTAATTGAATTAAGGAATTTTGCTTAAAAAAAAACAAAAAGGGGGATATGTAAGGGACTGTTGTGTGTGGGAGTACTGTAAACTTTCATTACCCGCTATCCTCAAGCACCCTAACACTATTTTACTGGTTGATTGAAGAGTGCCATGGGAGTAGCATTGGACCAGGGACTGGGGAGGCTATTTAAGCACTTGTATTTGGTTTAATAAATGGAGAACTTGGAGAACTTGTACCCCTTGTCTCCCGCCCCTTCAACATCCAGCTGGTTAAGGATAAGCTAACCAACAGGAACACTTTCTGAGCGGCTAGTCTAACAGGAACGTAACACTCTCTTACTGTTTTCCTAAGCTGACCTGAAAAAATGATTCACCATGACTTTTGGCTCTCCTGCCCAAATTTGGTTTGACACATTCTGTAGGTTATATTAGAGGGGGTGTGAAGGGGTATTAGAAGGGGTGAAGAACTCAGCAGAATGATGGCTTCCATCATTCCTCTGCTCCCCACGATTTTCCAAAATCATTGTTATTGTTGTTAGTAGATAAATGGTTCTTTTTATTCTTCTTACTTAATTTTATCATTTCAAAGGTTTCAGAAGCTCTTTATACATTATCTCATTTGATCCTCACATTAAGCCTGTGACAGAGGTATAATTATTATCCACATTTTACAAATGAAGAACTACCTTAGAGATATTAAGTGACTTTTTCAAGCTCACAAAGTTAAGAAGAGAAGCACTGTCTCCAGAGGGAAGGATGGAATGTCTCACTATAGTTTGTTCTCATCAGATCATATATGCCTTTGGGTATGATACTTTAGCAAGTAAATTGATAAATTGGAGCATTTCAAAGGAATGTTCAGGAATCCTGGATGGAAGATGCCTTCAAGTATGCAATGACTATCATATGGGGGGAAAAAAAAAGAATCTAGATTTGTTCTGCTTGATCTGATGGGAAAAATAAGGAATTGAATTGAATTGATGCTCTATAGAAGCAGATTACAATCTGGTGCAAAGGTACATTTCTAGATCTCTTTGAGTAAACTATGGAATAGACAACTACTTTCTTAATATTTCCAAATTACTATATATACCTTACCCAACTACTTACTGTACTCTTAGAAATACTTATATAATACAGGTATAATTATTCTTGTATTGATATTTACCTTCATTCATTAAAAATTCATAGCAGCAACTGCTTCTAGAGCCACCCTTGCTTAGGGGCTTGAGTCACAGAAACATCTTCCCATTATGGTTAATATCTCTGCCATATGCATTTTAAGTGCTGAGAAGACACAAAGTATGGTCATAGGCAGACAAAGCATTTTATCCCTATATGCCTCCTTTGTTTACACACACACACACACACACACACAGAGAGAGAGAGAGAGAGAGAGAGAGAGAGAGAGAGAGAGAGAGAGACATTTCTGTGACTTAACTTCCAAAATCTGAGAACAAACCTATAGGCTTGGTTGATATAGATGAGCTGGGCAAAATATATTCCAATCCTCTACTATGGAAGGGGTGGGATTGGGGGAAATTTCTTAACAATTAGAATAGTCCAAAAGCATACTTGATCCTGAGAAGGAGGTAGATTCTCTCTAAGTGAAATTCATCAACTTTATTTGAACAAAATCATTACTGAACTTCCTTTCAACTTTAAAATGCTATGATTTTCTGATTCCTTCCTCCTTTATCATGAATTCTAAGATATGGTGGTACTTGCTTCTAAGGAATTCCTCATTTCTATTTTGGCAATGGATTCCCTCTTTGTCAGAGTAGCAACCAGCATATACCTCCCTTATTCTTTCATTTTTTAAAGAATGACATTTTTATTAAGGTAAGTCTTTTTAAGTTTTTCATTTTAGTTGAAATTTTACGATATGTTTCCAATTACACAAAATGGTAACTTTTTTCAATATTCATCCATTTGCAAATTTATGAGTTCCACATTTTTCTACCACCCTTCCTTCCATTCCTTCTCCCCATGATGGCAAACAGTTTGGTAAAAATTGTAGATGTAAATTCCTATTTAACATATTTACATATTAATTATGCTGTGAAAGAATCAGAACTAAGGGGAAAGAAAAAATGTGAGAGAGAAAAGAAAAACATAAAAGAAGTTAAAAAAAAGTAAATATAAGCTGTGAACTCATCCAACCTTTCTGGGGAGAAATTTGGAACTATGCCCAAAGGGCAGCAAAAATATGCATACTCTTTGAGCCAGCAATACCACTACTGGGTCTATACCCTGAAGAGATGATGAAAAAGGATAAAAACATCACTTATACAAAAATATTCTTAGCAGCCCTGTTTGTGGTGGCAAAGAATTGGAAATTAAGTAAATGTCCTTCAATTGGGGAATGGCTTAGCAAATTGTGGTATATGTATGTCATGGAACACTATTGTTCTATTAGAAACCAGGAGGGATGGTAATTCAGGGAAGCCTGGAGGGATTTGCATGAACTGATGCTGAGTGAGATGAGCAGAACCAGAAAAACACTGTACACCCCAACAGCAACATGGGGGCTATGATCAACCTTGATGGACTCGCTCATTCCATCAGTGCAACAATCAAGGACAATTTGGGGCTGTCTGCAATGGAGAACACCATCTGTATCCAGAGAAACAACTGTGCAGTCTGAACAAAGACCAAGGACTATTACCTTTAATTTAGGGGGAAAAAAACTGATTATCTTATTGTCTGATCTTGCTATCTCTTATATTCTATGTTTCTTCCTTAAGGATGTGATTCCTCTCTTATCACACTCAATTTGGATCAATGTATGCCATGGAAACAATGTAAAGACTGACAAATTGCCTTATGTGGGGGTGGGGGGAGGGAAGTAAGATTAGGGGAAAAATTGTAAAACTCAAAATAAATAAAATCTTTAAATAAAAAAAAGTGAACATGATATGCTTTGCTCTCCATTCAGACTATAGTTTTTTCCCCTCTGGATGTGGATGGCATTACCCATAGCAGGTCTCTCAGGGTTGTCCTAGATCACTGAACTGCTAAAAAGAGCTACATCCATCATAGTTGGTTATCTCACAATGTTGTTAACCTGTCCTATGTTCTCTTGCTTTTGCTCACTTCACTCTGCATCAGTTCATGCAAGTCTCTCCATGTTTCTCTAAACTCCACTCACTTGTGATTTTTTTTATGGAACAAGAGGACTCCATAACATTCATATACCATGACTTATTCAGCCATTTCCCAATTGATGGGTATCCCTTCAATTAACATTAAGGTAAGTCTTGAGTTGATCAGCTGCTCTGCTTCTGGCAAAATAAATTATACTGATAGATGTAAAGCTATTTGAAGTTCTCTTTGACTATTATATCACTGAATTGATAATTCTTAATTCCTAATTAATAATTACCAAATTATTAGTGTAAGGCCTCTTCAATATGTATGAAGGTCATAATTGAGGCAATGACCGGTATATGAACTTACCATTTGGAGTATGCCTTATGTGATTTGGCTGTATTTCTGACATCCCAGGAACTAGCCATCCCTGGGAAAGACAAAACAGGATTGGGAGGAACTGGCTATTCTCCCAATACTGATATTTAATAAAAATAAACCTTATAGCCCCATAATGGCATTTCCTTAAAAAATAACATATTGATTCAATCTATACCTGAAGCCAAAAGGGAATTGGATCCCATTCAACTTAGATGGCTCTGAGCCTTCTTTGTCCTCAAAGGTATAAAAGTTGTAAGCCCCTTCTCCTCATTGGAATCTCACCCACGGAGGAGACGTCCTGCCTGGGGTATGAATGTGTTCTCCTAATTCGGACCTCAAGGGTCGATGAAAACTGGGATTCCCTGACCTGACATCTCGAGAGTTGGTGCTCCCTGAATTGGTGATGTTTTCTTTATCTTTCTCTTCTATTTTGATTATAGTATTAATAATCCTTTGTCTTTTATGTATTATCTGCTGTATTGGATGCTACTGTAAGCAATCTATTCCTTGTATTGTATAATTAAAATACTTTCATTTTTAACTGAGTGAGAGCATCATTTGCAGGAACGAATCCGAACCTCATCAAAATCACAAAACAATCACACATCTTGACCCTTTCTTCCTTTTCTCCATGTTGTCATTAATAGTCTGCCATGATAATACTGTTGTAATTCTTTGCTTCATTTGTCCTTATTCAAATGTGTTCTACACCATGCTTCTCTCTGATTTATGGATTTTCTCAAATTAGTATGACTTCTTTATACATTTAGAAATACATTAGAAGGAATTCTAAGATAGAGTACATGCTTCCTTCTAATGCATTCCTTAATGTGTTGCGGTTGTTGTTGTTTGTCCTTCGTTCTTGAAGAAGATCAGGACTTTAGGGAGGTGATACCATGACAAGTACAGGAATTGGATTTAAGTGAGGGGGGTGCTGTGCTAAGTCATCAGCCTCATTTTCTCCTCTGGAATCATCTGGGCCCAGTGGCCAGATATGGTTCAGAACTACTGAAGATGGTCCTCACTATTGTATAGAAAACACAAATGGTTTGAACAAGCATCCTCATCAAAGCTGATTTTGCTTGCTGTGCAAAGTCACTCAGTTTCATCCAATGGTTTTCAAGGACTTCTAAATTTATTGAGGCATGTTTGTCCCTAGACTAAAACCTTCCATTGACTAGTTGACTTAGTTAAAATGACTGGGCTTTATTCACACCTATAAAAGGTTCCAGAGCAAAGCATCTTGTTAGTTACTTTAAGTGAAGTTCATGTGAGTGACTTGATTGACTGACAATCAACCCTCACTTTTACTAACAATGTCTTTTGTTTCTTCTAGTTCTTCATTTTCATTTTTGAGTATTTTGTAGTAATCTGTTATATTCATGTACAAAAATTAGTCATTCCTGAATCAGTGGGCACCTACTTTGTTAACAATTCTTTGCTACCACAAAAAAACTAGCATTATTGTGATAACAAATAGGTAAAAACAAAAATGTTCTCTAGAATTCAGAAGTGGCTAAGTAAACTATGGTATATGAATATAGGGACAGCTAGGGAGCACAGTAGATAAGAGTGCCAGGTCTGGAGTCATAAACACCTGAATTCAAATTTGTTCTCAGATACTTTTGAGTTTTGTGATCCTGGCCTAGTTACTTAAACCTGTTTGCTTCAGTTTCCTCAACTATTTGTTGTTTGTTTTTCATTCTCAAAGAAGACTATGACATCAGGGAGCTGATGCCATGACAAGCAAGTGAATTGAATTTGAGTGAGGGGGTATTGTGCAAATTCACCAGGCTCATTTTCTCCTCCAGAAAGGAGGTTCCAGTGGTCAGATATAAATTAGGATGATTGAAGATGGCACTGGATGTGAGGAAATCAAGATTAAGTGACTTTCCTAGGGTCATACAGCTAGTAAGTGTCAAATATCTGGGACTAGATTTGAATTCAGGTCTTCCTGATTCCAGGGTTGGTGCTCTGTCCGCAGGAAAATTGGTGAAAAAGAAAAAGGGGAGAGGATAAAAGATTGTTTCCCCCCTTTCATTTTTATTGACCACAAAAGGTCTGAGACTCCAGGCTCAGTCAACCAATCATCAGAAGGTGGCTGCTATTGTTGTTGAGTCATTTTTTCAGTCATGTGTGACCCTTTGTGACTTCATTGAGGAATTTCTTGGCAAAGACATCAAAAAAGTTTGACATTTCCTTCTCTCACTCATTTTACAGATAAGGTAACTGAGGCAAAACAGGGTTAAGTGCCTTACCTAGGGTGACACAGCTAGTAAGTTTCTGAGGACAAATTTGAACTCAGGAAGATGAGTCTCCCTGACTCAATTGTCCCCCACCTATGGAACAATTAAAGGAGTTACCTGTATCCTTTTAAGAAGGGAGCATGTTTAACAAGAGAGCTCATGTAGTTCACTGGCAAATACCTGCATGCATTAAAGGCCCAAAATCCTTGATCACATCATGTTGAGTGGAGGAATCAACATCCTGATGGAGAGGTTTCCCAATCTTTCTCATTATACTGATAAATGTAAGAAATAGAACATTTGGTTACTCTATTCAGTTATTTAATTTTATTGGGAAAAAAAAAGGAAGGAAGCAAAGAAGGGAGAGAAAGGGGGAAGAAAGAAAAAGGAAGGAAAGAGGCAAAAATTGTAAGTGAATTCCAACTCATTGGAGTCTTTTCTTTATCTACTATAAACCAAAGAAACAGAGGAATGGCAAGTCACTCTGGTATCTTTGCCAAGATAATCTCACAAAGGGGTCACAAAGAGTCAGACAAGACTGCAAATGGTTAAACTACAAAAATAGGAAGATAATAATGAAATCTTATCCTGTAAGTTATGAAAAATATGGAAAATGAAGAAAAAGCAAAGCTATATGATGTGGAGCACAAGGATGTCTGAACTTGAAAGGTTTAAAAAAGAATGGGAGAAAGCTAGCAGACAACGAAGGGAGAGGTGTGGAGAGCAGAGAAAGAATGATAGGAGAATTTAGACATGACTGAAAACACAAAACAATTGAAGGCGAAGAAGCAGTCAGTCAAACAAGAATAACTGTGCTACTTGAATGTATTCCCAACTTCCTACACTGTAGATTCTGCCATCCTTATCCATAAGAACCAAGGTAGGATGAGTGATTGAAAATTAATTGCTGTGATAGCATCATTCTATCTCTCTTTTTTTTTCCTTCTCCTCTCTCATCTCTACTTCTCCTCCTTTCGGTTCTCCTTTCTCTTCCCACCCTTCAACATCCTACCCTGTCACTGGAAAACCCTGTGATTTCTCCCAGAAAAAGGAATTATTCCTAAAGCTGCTGCAGCAGACATCAATCTAAAGTAGAATTCTTAGAGATTTCTTGTACTCTGCTCCTACTGTATGTGGAGGTGCTGGTCAAGACTATTCCTGAGATATATCTTCTATTTGTCTTTCTTTTTATTTCTAGCAAATGCATTTTGCTTTGAACTTCTCTGGTTAGTTGGTTCCATTAGAGGATTGTGACTATAGTTTTCAGTAGATGCTGTATGAGAACAATACTTGAAATGGGTAGCTTTAAGAAGAGTCCATTATCAAGGTAGGATTTAAACTACCTTGTTGTGCTTCATCCAGGATTTCACTTTGTTGAATTTTCTTGCTTTCAAGGGTACAGAAGATCATAGATTTAGGGCTAGAACAAACTTAGAGGTTATGTATTGGCAGACCATCCTACTCACTATGTCAATTGTATCAATGAAGATCATCTGAGATGGTCCCACCATCATGAGAGAAAGATTACTGAGGTACCAAAGAAAGAGAGAAACATGCCCCCTTGGCAGTAAGCAGATTTTATTGTGAGGAACTTAGACATGAGACCAAGCCAAAGGCAGCAGGACATTGGTAGATCTCCCCACTACACTTAGGCCAGGTCAGATATTATATAGAAGCAGAACAAAGAATACTTAATAACAAGAGATGGAGCAGAGTCGCATGGGTGGGGACATGTAAATTTTCCCATAGGAGATGGTTTAGTGTTTAGAATAACCATGCCATAGGCTCTAGTTCCCAATATGTAGAGGCATTTAGTTCAACTTGCTCATTTTAAAGATCAAGAACTGGGATCAAAAGATAGGAAGTGACTTGACCAGGGTTGCACAGTTAATAAGTATCAGGATTTGAATCATAGTCTTCCTGACCCTAAATCCAGTACCATATTCACCAAGTTATATATCGCAGTAATATAGTGAAGGTTGTTCTTTTTAAGTTTTATCTTTTTTCCTCAGCTTATCATCTGGCAAAGCTTTTTTTTCTAATGTGATTTCCACAGGCCAGAATAGTTATTTAACATAATGATTATATTGTTATTTTACAATAAATCACTTGTTATATTGCTCATTGTTGAAGTATCATTATGAAACTGTCATTGACCACTATAATCTCAGTCACAATGGATACTCAGTTGTTAAAGAATTGACATAGTGGAAAAATTTGAGCCTCATCATGGATATCTGGTTTTGAGTATACCATCCAGTAAAAGAAATAGAGAAAAAAATTTATTGAGAAAATTCTACTATATACTATATACACTCTGAGGAGATATAAGAAATTATTTGCAGGATTGAGGGATGATGATAAATTAATCCAATCAAGTCAATTAATCTCAAAGTGATCAGATGCTCTGATATCTGAACATGATCTGAACAAATTGCAATGATCTCAGGCATTATTTCAGTCCATCACTCAGTAAATCATTCATAGGCTAAACTAAGTGTGAAAAGTGCTGGGACCTGGAATGATATTGTATAGGAATCATGCTGTAATCACCTGAAGAGACTTGTTAGTACCTTAGGGGTTGTCTATAAAATGTGTGGGGATTATAATTGTCCAATCCACAAGAAAAACCCACTGAGGCAGAGCTCTGAGCCAATGGTACTTTATTAAAGGGTCCATGATTCACTCTAATGAAGTGAACCTCAGTTCTTCCTCATTATCTGAGATGCCCCTGATCCCTAGGACCTTGATTTTAATAGGGTTTGATACCCAAATATAGAAGAAAGGTATGGTAAAATACAGAATCTCATTGGTTAACATACCTTGCTCTTGAGGGCCAGAAATAATGTACTAGCTGAGTGGTCTGGAAGTACAAAAATAAACTGAGAAACTTTTCAAAGAATCAAGGCATCCCAACTATGCTGAGTTTGGACATGAATGAAGATATCTTTATCATCTTTCTAGTGGTTGTACAAATGAGCTTCATAATTGGTAAACACATAATGAACATTACATTAAAGTTTTAGACTCATTATTAAAACCTACTATAAGAATCTATCATCTAATTATCCCTATACAATTTATGTAAAATATCAAACTGATTAATAATGATTGGAATACAATGGCGTTCTAAATGAATTATTTCTCACAACTATCAAGCTGGAGTCAATAAAATAGATAGACCATTGATTAATTTGATTTTAAAAAAATAGAAGAAAACCAAATTATCCGTATGAAAAATTAAAGCAATGAATTCACCACCAAAGGAAAAGAATTTAAAACAATTATCAGGAATTGTTTTGCCCAATTATATGCCAATAAATCTGACAGTCTAACTGAAATGAATGATAATTTACAAAAATACAAATTGCCCGAGTTAACTGATGAGGAAATAGAATACTTAAATGACTAAATCTTAGAAAAAAGATCTTGAAGAAATTATCAGTGTCCCCTTGGCAGTAAGCAGATTTTATTAACAGATTTTCCCCTAAGGAAAAAAAAAAATCTCCAGGGCCAGGTGAATTCTATTAAACAAACATTTAAGAACAATTTATCCCATCTTACAAAAATTTAATTTGAAAACTATCTTTACATTTAATTAGGAAAACTAAAATACTGTTAACTGAAAAAAATATTTTTAGTAGAGCCTAGTCCAAAAGTCAGAGCTGCCATTTAAAAAAATTGTTTTGTTATTTTATTTGTTACAGTTTTTAAATAACTAATTCTTGGATAAAAAAATGCTATGTAAACTATTTAGAAAAATAAGCAAAGAAATAATTCTTTAATAATAACAAGTATGTGCTGATAATTGAACCAGGAATAGCCAAAACAGATAAAAAAAAACTATAGACCAATTTTCTTAATGAATATTGATGCAAAAATCTTAAATAAAATGCTAGCAATGAAATTACAGCTTTATAACATAAGAAAATATACTATAACCAAATGGAATTTATACCAGGAAGGAGGGCTGATTCAATATTAGGACAACTATCAGCATAATTGATCATATCAATAAGAAAACCAAGAGAAATTATACATTATCCCAATAGATACAGTAAAAGTCTTTGACAAAATATAGCAACCATTCTTATTAAAAACACCAGAGAGCCTAGGAATAAATGGAGTTTACCTTCACATGTCAAGTAATTATTTGTAAAGTATTTACAAATCAGCAAGCATTATTTGTAGTGAGGATAAGCTAGAAACTTTCCCAATAAAATCAGATGTCAAGCAAGGATGTCCATTATCACCTCTATTATTCACTATTGTACTAGAAATACTAGTTATAGCAAAAAGAGGAAAAAAAAAGAAATTGAAAGAATTAGAATTGCAACCAGGAAACATAACTCACTTTTTGCAGCTGATATATACTTAGAGAATCCTAGAGAATCAACTAAAAACCCAGTTGAAATGATTAACAAAAGTTGCAGGATACAAAATAAACCCACATAAAGCATCAGCTTTTCTATATATTACCAACAGAATCCAGCAGCAAGAAATAGAAAGAGAAATTCTGAATAACTGTGGACAATATAAAATACTTGGGAATCTACCTCTCAAGACAAACTTAGTAATAATATAAACACAATTTCAAAACATTTTTCACACAAATAAAATTAGATCTAAACAAGTAGAAAAATATTAATTGCTAATGGAAAGGCCAAGCCAATATAATAAAGAGGACAATTCTAGCTAAATAAATTTATTCAGCACCATACCAGTCATACTACCACAAATTATTTTATACAGCTAGAAAAAAATCATAACAAAATTAATCTGGAAGAACAAAATATCAAAGATTGATATTTGATGATAACTGATGAAAAAAATATGAAGGAAGGTGGATTAGCCATACCAGATCTCATTCTGTTTTCCAAAGTGGTAGTTATCAAAACAATTTGTGGCTGACTAAGAAACAAAGTGGATTAGTGGAATGGAGTAGATACATAATAAATTGTAGTGAATAACCATAGTAATCTAGTGTTTGATAGTTCAAAGATCTAAGCTTTGACAAAAGACAAAAACTCAGTATTTGACAAAAACTGCTGGGAAAAATTGGAAAACAGTATGACAGAAACTAGGTAAAAGTCTAAACAATTATAAGATAAGATCAAAATGCGTATTATTTTCAGATAAAGAGTGATAAAATAAGCAAATTGAGAGAGCATTAAATATTGTACCTGTCAGATCTGTGGATAATGGAAGAATTTAGGATGAAACAAGATAGAGAGCCTTATAAAACGTAAAATGGATAATTTTGATTGTATGTCAAAAAAGTTTTTGCACTAACAAAACCAATATAACCAAAATTAAAAGGAAAGTAGAAAATTGATAGGAAATTTTATAGCAAATATCTCTGATAAATGTCTTATTTCTTAAATTTTATAGAGAACTCAGTTAAATTTATAAGAATACAAGTCATTCCCTATTTGATAAATAGTCAAAGGACATGAACAGGATGTTTTCTGGCAAAGAAATCAAAACTATCTATAATCATATAAAAAATGCTCCAAATGACTATTGAATAGAGAAATACAAATTAAAACACCTCTGAGGTTCCACCTCAGATGGACTAATATGACAGAAAAGGGAAATGATATGGGAGGGGATTTGGGCAAACTAGGATACTAATGGAGTAAGTGGTAGAGTTGTGAATTGATCTAACCATTCTGGAGAGTAATTTGGAACTATGTGCAAAGGGCTATAACACTTTACGTTCTTTGATCCAGCAATACCACTTCTAGGTGTATATCCAAAAGTTTTTTTTAAAAATAGAGGAAGAAAAGAATCTATTGTACAAAAATAATTATAGCAGCTCTTTTTTGTTAGAAATTGACAGGATACCCATCAACTGAGAAATGGCTGAACAAGTCGCCATATATGATTGTAATAGAATGTTATTGTGCTATAAGAAATGACAAATAGGATAGGATAATTTTTTCTTTTAGGTTTTTGCAAGGCAAATGGGGTTAAGTGGCTTGCCCAAGGCCACACAGCTAGGCAATTATTAAGTGTCTGAGGTCAGATTTGAACTCAGGTACTCCTGACTCCAGGTCCGGTGCTCTATCCACTGTGCCACCTAACCGCCCCCAAATAGGATAATTTCTGAAAAACCAGGAAAGGCTTATATGAACTGACAATAAGTGAAATGAGCAGAACCAGGGGAAAATTGGACACAGTAACAGCAATACTGTGTGAAGAACTATGAATGACTTAGCTATTCTCAGAAATGTAGTGATCCAAGATATTACCAAAGGACTCATGATGAAAAATGATATTCACTTGGAGAGAAAGAAAGAGAAAAAGATTATTTGAGTGAACTGAAAAATAGTATTTTTCACTTTCCTTGTTTGTTTATTTGAGTCCTCTTGCACAAAATGACTAATTTGAATATGTTTTACATGATTGCACTCATATAAACCAAATGAGATTGTTTGCTATCTCAGAGAGAGGGGGGAAGGGAAAGTAGGAAGAGAATTTGAAATTCAAAATTTAAAAAAAACTAATAACAACAAATGATAATAATTGTTTTTAAATGTCATTGGGGAGAAAAATAAAAGAAAAATATTATTAACGTGAAAAAAAATCAAGCTAGTTTAGTTCTAGAATAATTCTAGAGATTTGACTTCCAGTAAAGCCCCTAAAGAGAAACTGTTTGGGAGAAGAATGAGTGACCTCAGCTTTGGCTTCAGACTGTTTAGTTCTTTCTTTCCCCTTACCCCTGCTTTAATCAGAGAAGAACCTTTCTAGCAACAAGGGTTCTGGAGAATTTTTAACCAAAGGATTATTCTTTAGCAAATCCCTGAACTTTCCTGGACATTACTTTTAGAAAGGTTAAATGAGTGGTTTTGTTTCTACCAATTGTGGCAAGCAACATGGATATAATTCATGACATCACCAAGGAGGCTACATGAATGATATTTATTATTTTGTCCAGGTTGTACATGTACTTGATCCAAGGACCTTGTGGAAAGTAGCCAAGTTTTTTAGAACTCTTCTTTACCTTGACAAGTAGTGACACTGTATTTTATAACAGAACTGTTCTCATTATAAGGATAGAATATCATTCTTGTAGAGATGAATGTTGACAAAAATTACTTTCCATTATTATCCTTGAAAGTCTTGATCCTCTTTTCCTCCAAATGAATTTCACTAATTATTATTATCATCATTATTATTTTTATTTTATTTTATTTTTTAGGTTTTTTTGCAAGGCAAATGGGGTTAAGTGGCTTTACAAGGTCACACAGCTAGGTAATTATTAAGTGTCTGAGGTCAGATTTGAACTCAGGTACTACTGACTCCAGGACTGGTGCTCTATCCATTATGCAACCTAGCCATCCTTCATTTTTATTTTTTCTAGTCCTACAAAATAATTCTTTTGGGAGTTTAGTATAACACTGAATAATTAATTTAGATAGTACTATCGTTTTGATTGTATTGACTTTATTCACCCATGAACAATTCATTTCCAATTATTTAGGTCTATCTTGATTTTGGAAACAAGAATTGTACTGTTAAAGTTATATAGTCAGTCCTTGGGTGAATCTTGGTAAATACACATACAAATATTTTCTAGCAGTTGTTTTTTTTTATCATTATTTATTTCTACCTTGTCTTCTTCATTGGTTACATATAGGAATGCTGATTATGTCTTCTTTCAACTTTGCTAAACTTAGTATTGCAATTAATTTTTTAGATGACTGAAGGTTTCTTAAATATGCCTTAATGTTGTCTTCAAAAAAGTTAGTTTTATCTGTGCTTATTCTTTCATTTTTCCCCTTGTCTTATTACTATAGCTAGCATTTCTATCATTTTGTTAAATTCTAGTGGTAATAACAAATGCTCCTGCTTTTCCTCTGATATTATTGGAAATGCTTCTAATTTTTCTCCTTTACCATGTTTGCTCTTGAATTTAGAAAAATACCATTCACTATATTAAGGAAAGGTCCATTTATTCAATGAATTAATGTACATTTATTAAATGCTTATTATGTAACAGGTACTTTGTTAAGTATGGGGGGAATACAAAAAGAGATAAAAGACAGTACCTGCTCTCAAGGAACTCACAATATAATGGGGAGACAACTAATATACAAATAAAACAATTTAGGACAAATAAGGAATAATTAAGAGATGACACTAGAATTAAAAAAACTTCCTGTAAGATGCATTTTAGGTGAGACTTAAAATAAGATGTGAAGAGCATTCCAGGCACATTCCTGTGATTTCCAGAATTTTTTTTTAACATGAATGAATGTTGGATTTTGGCAAATCCCTTTCTGTCCTTTCAGCATCAATTGATGCAATCATGTGATATTTATATCATAATTTTATAGCCTTTCTAATGTTGAACCAACCCTGCATTCCTGCTATGAAACTAACTATAGAGTGCTAAATAATATTCCTAATGTGTTATTGAAACCTATTTGCTAATACTTCAGCTAAAATTTTTGTGATGTTGATTAGGGTTATTGATCTATCATTCTCTTTTCCCTGCTTTGTCTCTTCCTGGTTCAGCAAGACTATATTTGGAACATAGAAAGACTGGGAGGTTGCTTTCTTTTCTTATTGCGAACAGGGTTTTTTGAATGTTTGATAGAATTTATTTTTAAATCAATCTCATCTTGGAGGTTTTTTGGGGCGAGGGGAGCTCACTTATAGTTTATTAAAATTTTTTTCTGATAGTACATTATGGAAATAGTCTATTCTTTTGTTACTCTGATATTTTATAATTCTGTTGAGTATTCATCTATTTCCTCTAAGTTATGTTTTGAATGAATTTCTGATAACATTCTATTTCGTCTTCATTTGTTACAAATCTGAATAATTTGGTATTCCTCTCCTTTTCAAAAAAATCAGTTTAGCTATTTATTAGGGTTTTTTTCAAAAATCAGAGTGTTTTAAAAAAAGATTTAGTTATTAATTCAATTGGGGGATGACTGGTATTAATTGATCTAGGACAGGGCTGTCCAAGCTTACTTTTAAAAGTTTTTATTGAAACGATAAATATATTTTGATTTGTCATTTTAGTGAAAGCTCTACAGTAGCTTGGCTTTGTTTACTAAAGCATTTATTAAACCTCAGAGGGTGCCACATAAAATCTCAATGCAGGTTGCATGTGGCCCATGGGCCCAGTGTCTGAGGGTTGCTTTTTTGGGACAGTCCTGATCTAGGATACTGATCACCTAGGCTGGTTAACATTGGGAAGAACATACCAGAAAGGAGGCTTGAGACTAAAGCATTAGAGAACACACCTTTCCATTCCTTAGGAATATCCCTATTACCCTGAAGAGGAGATACTGTTTTGCTATGGAGGTTCTGACTCATTAGTATGGAAGTTAGAATGATGATTCCCCAGAAAATGATGAGCTATTGGATAAAACAAATTAGAGAAATAAAACATACTTTTCATAAATATAAATAGAGAAATTCTATTAAAACAAGAAGTAGGGGTGGTTGGTGGTGCAGTGGATAGAGCACCAGCCCTGGAATCAGGAATACCTGAGTTCAAATTTGACCTCAGTCACTTAATAATTACCTAGCTGTATGGCCTTGGGCAAGCCACTTAACCCCATGGACTTGCAAAAACTAAAAACAAAACAAAAAGAAGTAGAAATGATTGTGGAAGATAAAATGGACAATTTTGATTAGATAAATCTGAAAAGGTTTTGCATTACAAAAATTCATGCAGTAAGACTAGAGGAAAATATTTGATTGGAAATAATCTTTGCCCCAAATTTATCTGATAAAAGTTAGATATGCAACATATATAGCTATATCTATAACTCTCTCTCTCTCTCTCTCTCTCTCTCTCTCTCTCTCTCTATATATATATATATATATATATATATATATATACATATCTCTGAGAACAAGAGCCATTCTCCAAAAAAGATAAATGGGCAAAGGATATGAATAGACGGAAACACTAATGCATTGTTTTTTAGGTTTTTGCAAGGCAAATGGGGTTAAGTGGCTTGCCCAAGGCCACACAGCTAGGTAATTATTAAGTGTCTGAGATCAGATTTGAACTTGAGACTGGAATTGAACCCAGGTACTTCTAACTCCAGAGCCAGTGCCTTATCCACTATGCCACCTTATCCACTACCATCACCTAGCCACCCCACACTAATGCATTGGGTTTTTTTGTTTTTTGTTTTAGTTTTTGCAAGGCAAACGGGGTTAAGTGGCTTGCCCAAGGCCACACAGCTAGGTAATTATTAAGTATCTGAGACCGGATTTAAACCCAGGTACTCCTGACTCCAAGGCCAGTGCTTTATCCACTATGCCACCTAGATGCCCCTAATGCATTGTTGATAGAGACAACAAACGGATCTAAGTAAACTCACTAAGACTTAAGTACACTTTGACCTGGTTTTTGGAATCTGCTGTATGTCAGGAACCTAGCTGTGTCAATTGACACACAAAAATATTATAATTTTACTTTGACTTTACAAATATTCACCCTTCGTCTATTTTCTTTGCCTTGTGAATAATAATAATAATAATAATAATAATAATAAAACAGGACCTCAGTGGATATTGCTTCTTCTAAATTCTGTTATATATCTATCTCCAAATCCAAGACAGTAGCAGTTCACTTCCTGAGAAGTTAGGTGCCTGACTTTTCATGGAAGAACAGAAACCCTGATTATTCTTTGAAAACAAATTATCATTGGGAAATGATAATTTGATTATTTCTAATTCTTGAGATCAATCCTCATCTTTTAAAGGCCAGGCTCTGTACAAAGCCGGAGGGGGGCTCAAGACAGTCCTTTCCCTTAAAGCAGCTTGCAATAATTAGATGGCAGTTTGATGGGGGAGGGGAATATATAAATGAATATACAAAACATGCTGTATATAGCATAAATGGGACTCAATAAGCAGAGGGAAGGAGCTTGAATTAAAAAGGGCTGGGGAAGGCTTGCTGTAGAAGATGGGATTTTAGTTGGGTGAAGGTGGAGGAGGGAGAGCATTCTAGCATCTTATTGTTAGACATTTGTGCCTATTCCTTAGAACCCCCCCCCCAGTTTGCTTCTTTCCTTTTTATACTGGGTGCATTTTGGGGGGCTATTTTATATATTCAATCTGTCTGGTCAGAAATGCTGATCCCCTTGTGCCTCCGTTTCTGGCGCCTGGAACTATGAGCCTGAGTTCCTTTGGGCCTGGCCAGCCTGGGACAACACAGGAAAGGTCCGATCATCATCATCATTATTATTATTATTATTATTATTATTATTATGGCCCAGGCGAGAAGGGCGGAGGTCCAGAAGGGGGGAGGGGCGCGGCCCCCGCGCCCGTCCGCCCCAACCACCTCCCGCCACACGCACCGCAGCCCCAGGGCTCGGGGCTGGGACCGGAAGGAAGCCGTAGCCCGACGCCGAGGGTCCCGTCCACGTCACGGCCCGCTGATTGGCTGATCCGGGCTTCCCCCGCGTGACGTCACTTCCTTCGTGCCGTGCGGGGGCGGGGCGATGGGGCGTGCCGAGCGGCTCCGGATTGGCCAGCTCGTTTGTGTTGGTCCCTCAGCTGATCTGGGTGGTGCGATAGGGGGCGGGGCCTGGGCCCGGGCTGACGTCACTGATCTCCGCCGGGTGGAGGGCGAGATGCGGCGCTGAGCTGCGGTCGGCCCGCGGCCCGGTAAGTGGGCCCCGGCCCCCCGCCGCGGCCGCCTTCCCCTTCCCTCGCTTCCCCCTGATTTATCCGCCGGCTCCGAGGTGTCGCGATAGCGCCTCCGGCGCGCGGGGCCCCCCGCGGACCCCCGTCCTCCTGAAGCTTTGGCGCGGTCCGGGCCCCCTCCCCCCTCCGCGCCATGTGTTGTGTTTGGGTTTGGCAGTCTCCACCCACTCCCTCGCCTCCTCCGACCCTCTCCGCTCCGGACGCGGCGGCCCCAGTGCCCGCTCCTCCCCGGGTTGGGCCCTTAGTCTGGCGGCGGATGGGCTTCTGGGGTGTGTGGGGCGAGCGACGTGTTTCCGTCCGCAGGGCCCTTCCTTCTCCAGCACTCCATTGTTTGAGTAAGCTTTACTTGCTTTTTTGGGCAAATTGTGCTGGTTGTAGGGTTCTCTACGTTTAATATATAGGTGCTCAAAATCCCCCCAAAATTATCGTGACACCCCGATAGATTGCTCCATACAAAGATGCAGCGATTTCTAGAGATCGAAGGGCATGGGTTGTTTGAGTAAGCTTTATTTTCTTTTTTGTGTGTAAATTGTGCTAGTTGAGGGTTTCTCGACGTTGAATATATAGGTGCTCAAAATTCCCCCCAAATTATCGTGACACCCCGATAGATTTCTCCATACAAAGATGAAGCGATTTCTAGAGATCGAAGGGTAATGGGTTAAGTAAGCTGTATTTCCTTTTTTGTGTAAATTGTTCTAGTTGTAGGGTTTCTCTACGTTTAATATATAGGTGCTCAAAATCCCCCCAAAATTATCGTGACACCCCGATAGATTTCTCCATACAAAGATGAAGCGATTTCTAGAAATCGAAGGGTAATGGGTTGTTTAAGTAAGCTTTATTTCCTTTTTTGTGTAAATTGTTCTAGTTGTAGGGTTTCTTGACCTTTAATATATAGGTGCTCAAAATCCCCCCAAAATTATCGTGACACCCCGATAGATTTCTCCATACAAAGATGAAGCGATTTCTAGAGATCGAAGGGTAATGGGTTGTTTAAGTAAGCTGTATTTCCTTTTTTGTGTAAATTGTGCTAGTTGTAGGCTTTCTCTACGTTTTATATATAGGTGCTTAAAATCCCCCCAAAATTATCATGACACCCTGTATCTCGATAGATTTCTCTATATGGAAAACCGAAGCGATTTCTAGAGATCGAAGGGCATGGGGGGCGGGCCGAGAAGGCCAGAGAATGCAATCAGCTGTTGCGACAACTAACCTAGTTTCGAAATAGGATGCTGGCACTAACTCAAAGAAAGAAGGGACTTCCAGGAAAAAAAAAACACGAAGAGAATAGGTTTGCAGAAGGGCAAAGGGTAGAACATGAGCTCATTATTACCCAGTGGTTCTTAAAATAGTGTATCAGTTGTTTTCTAGTGGGTGCTCTCTAGAAGAAAGAGAATTGAATATAGAAACAAAAGATATTAAAACTATGCCATCTGGATGAGGACTGTAAGCTGATTGATCTCTCTCTTTTTGAAAGGAAGTGGTCACACTTAAGGATCTTGCCACAGGTAAATATGGGATCATATGGAAGTTTGTTATTTTTGGTCCATACTGCTAATACCAGAAATTCTTTAAAAATAACTCAGATAGGGGCTGCTAGGTGGTGCACTGGATAGAGCACTGGCCCTGGAGTCAGGAGTACCTGAGTTCAAATATGACCTCAGACACTTAATAATTACCTAGCTGTGTGGCCTTGGGCAAGCCACTTAACCTCATTTGCCTTGCAAAAAAAAATAATAACTCAGATAATGAAATCTTTTATTTCCCCATGACACTTGAGTTACATCTTTTCTGATCATGTAGTTTTTTTAATTGAAAACAACTTATACTTGCTATATGTGTCTTTATATGTATATTTATATATGTGATGTTTTTTTAAGACTACCATAAGATTTAGAATTAGAAGGGAATGTGATAATTTTTTGTTTTAAGAATATAAGATTTAGAACTGGAAGGGAATGTGATAATTTTTTTGTTTTAAGAATATAAGATTTGGGGTGACTAGGCGTAGTGGATAAAGCACCAGCCTTGGAGTACCTGGGTTCAAATCTGGTCTCAAACACTTAATAATTACCTAGCTGTGTGGCCTTGGGCAAGCCACTTAACCCCATTTGCCTTGCAAAAACACCTAAAAAAAAGTATAAGATTTACTGGGACATGATTACACTGTTGGTGGAGCTGTAAACTCATCCATCCTTTCTGGAGAGAAATTTGTAACTACACCCAAAGGTCAACAAAAATGAGCATACCCTTTGATCCAGCAATACCACTACTGGGTCTGTACCCTGAAGAGGTGATGAAAAAAGGGTAAAAACATCACTTGTACAAAAATATTCATAGCAGCCCTGCTTGTGGTGGCAAAGAATTAGAAATCCAGTAAATGTCCTTCAATTGGGGAATGGCTTAGCAAACTGTGATATATGTATGTCACGGAACACTATTGTTCTATTAGAAATCAGGAGGGATGGGAATTCAGGGAAGCCAGGAAGGATTTGCATGAACTGATGCTGAGTAAGATGAGCAGAACCAGAAAAACACTGTATACCCTAACAGCAACATGAGGGTGATGTTCAACCTTGAAGGACTCGCTCATCCCATCAGTGCGACAACCAGGGACAATTCTGGGCTGTCTGCAAAGGAGAGTGCCATCTGTATCCAGATAAAGAGCCATGAAGTTTGAACAAGGTTCAAGGACTATTCCCTTTAATTTAGAAAAAAAACATATTGTCTGATCTTGTTATCTCACATACTTTTTGTTTCTTCCTTAAGGATGTGATTTCTCTCTCATCACACTCAATTTGGATCAGTGTACAAGATGGAAACAAAGTAAAGATTGACAGATTGCTTTCCATGGGGGTGTGGGGAGAGGGAAGTAAGATTGGGGGGGGAAAATTGTAAAACTCACATCTTTAATTAAAAAAATAATAGTAACAAAGTCATAGAGAGGCAAAGAGGGAAAGATCTTCATGCATTCTCTCCTTAGAAGGAAAGTCTAACCCTAGGTGAGCATTTAAGGTACTAGGGATTTAGGACCTAGTGGTAACTAGAAGTTATTCCCTCATTTTCATGTGAAAAAACAAACTGTACAAAATGTGATAAAAAAAGTTTAGCAGTAGATGCCCATAAAACAGAGGACAACCTATAGGTTTTTCCAGTGTATCTCTGCAAAGCATAGAATAATAAAAATGAAAACCTGGCTGAAAAAAAAAAAGAATATAAGAGAACTGGAAGGGAATGTGATTTTTTTTGTTTGTTTTAAGAATATAAGATGTAGGGGGTGGCTAGGTAGCGCAGTGGATAGAGCACCAGCCCTGGAGTCAGGAGTACTTGAGTTCAAATTTGGCCTCAGACACTTAACCCCAATGCCTTGCAAAAAACAAAAAAACCCCAAACAAACAAGCAAAAAAGAATAAGATTTAGAACTGCAAGGAAATCATAAATTTAATATTTAAAACTGGAAGGGACCTCAGGGTTTACTCATCTGGTCTAATCTCTTCATTTCATACATGTAGAAACTTCTCTGGATTACAGAGAAAACTCTCTTAATTAAACCCAAGACATAAAAGTAGTAAACAACACTCAGTTTGGATTTAAGTTCTTTTATTCCAGATACAACACACTTTCTACTGAGCCCTACTGCCTCTTACCCTAAATACTTTAAATATCTTTATGGTTGTATGAAATGTCAGGTTAAAATTTCTGTAGATATTGCTTTTTCTCCTTTAAGGTTAAATGGAATTGTGAACTTCAGCAGAAGCAACAGCCTAATGACAAATGCTTTCCATAGATATGATACAATTGATATTGCATATATTTGAGCTCCTTTTCTGGAATTGTAAGAAAATTTATGCTGATCCTTCTCTACTTCAATTTATGACAGCATAATTCAGTGGGGCTGGTAGTGGAGGTCAGGATGTACATAAGGGTAAATCGATGCACATAAGGGTAAATCATGGATATAAAGTAGAGAATTCCATGGTTTTCCTGTTCAGGCCCTTTTCTTAGTCCTCATTGAAAGTCCTCTATTTTAATTGAGTTCATTTACTCATTGCTTGAAGAGCAGCTGGTAGCTGGAGGGGCCTGTAGTTGGGAAGACTCATCCTCCTGAGCACAAAGCCAACCTCAGATATTTATTTAGCTGTGTAACCCTGGATAAGTCATTTAACCCTCTTTGTTTCAGTTTCCTCTGTATAATGATCTAGAGAAGGAAACAGCAAAACATTCCAGCATTTCTGCCAAGATAATGCAAAAATGGTGTCATGGAGAGTCAGATACAACTGAACAATAACACTCATTTCTTGAATTTTCCTTTTTCTTCCTTTGCATTCCTCCTCCTGTGGCTGCATTGCTCTCTGATCTTCTTCCTTATGTCTACATTTATTCCTTTGTTAAGGTAATGACATTAAGCCATTACTTCTTTGTGGATAAGTCCCAGCCCTTATCTCCCATTCTCTGTTTTATATGGTACTGACTTTAAAAAATAGCCCTACTTCTTTTTCTTTCACATTTATAAGGAAGTTTATATTATACATAGTATATTCTTTATAATATCTTTATGAATTAGTGGATTGAAAGATACTTTCATTTTAATCAGGGCGTCCAAAATTAAACATCATTTTTCTTGCTGTTCCTCAAACTGACTTTCTAACCATATCATCTCCAGCAGTTTTTCATTATGGCTGACTAGAGATCTTAGAATTCTCTTTATCTCAATATCATACTCTTTATCCTCTGTATACAGTCACAATAACTCTGGATTAGCCCTTTCTTTTCCATTCCATTTAAGAAAAGAAGTAATGGCCACTTGAAGACAGCTTGACTTCATTAAGAATTGGTTATGATCTGGGGCAGCTAGGTGGCCCAGTGGATAGAGCGCCAGCCCCAGAGTCAGGAGGACCTGAGTTCAAAGGCGGCCTCAGACACTTAATACTTACTTAGTTGTGTGACCTTGGGCAAGTCACTTAATTCCATTGCCTTACAAATAAAAAAAATGCCAAAAGTAAAATCAACAACAACAAAAAAGAATCCGTTATGATGCACTGAGTTCTTTTCTTAAGAGATTGTATATTTTAGGGCAAAGTCAGAGGTCATTAGTTCAATCAGATCACAGACTGAGAATGAGAAAAGATTTCTTGTCCAATCTCCTCCTTTTGTAGATGAAAAAAATTGAGTTATCAAAAGAGTCATAAAGGTAGCAAGTGAGCCAGGTAACATTTTGCCTCTTACTACTTCTGTAAATTTGGGAACGTTAATTTCTTTGACCCTGACTTCCTTACTTGTAAAATAAAAGTTACAGCTCATTTCTGAAGTCCTGACCAGAACCAAATTTATGATCCTGGGGCCCCCTACCCCACCCTACTTTTTTTTTTGAAAGCTAGCTTGACTAGGGTAATTTTGAGGATATAGTATCCTATATTTTTTTTATTTTTAAAGGGTATAATCAATGCTTTTTATTAAATGGATACTGTTTAATTTATATCATCTCCTAATGTATTAACTCCAACTATCCACTTCTCCATCCTAATTTTTACAAATAAGATTGTTAATATAGAACCAGTTAGCACAGTGACTGCTTTGATAAGATATATAGTGTTTCTTATCTTGTAGCTTGGATTACTCATATTCATCATTTCTTATAGCACAGTAATATTCTATTACCCTGTCTTACAGCTATTCTCATTAACATCAATGAACACCATTTTCACCCAGCTTTTTGCTACTACAAAAGTGATATTTTGATATGGACTGGATCTTCCTGTATTAGACATTGTTGGGATATACATACCCTGTAGTTGAATTGCTAGATTAAAGGGCATTGACCTTACTGCAAAGCATTTGGCAATGGTATCATTATTGACTGGATAGAGATAGCAACAATAGTGGAATGGAAAGAGTACTCTGAAATCAGAGGACCTGGGTTCAAGTCTTATCTCTGAAACAGTGTAACCGTTCTTTTAAATTTTCCTATGCCTCACTTTCCACCTCTGAAGTCTCTGAAGTTTCCAGTTCAAAATCATATATAATCCATTGATTTAGAATTGGTTGCTTGACCGTGCACAAAATACCCTCCATTCTGCCTATATAAACGCTACCTATTCTTCATGATCTAGCTTCAAAACACTTAAGAAACTTAACTCATGTAGGTCATACCAATCTATTTACTAAACTTTCCTTACACAATTTAGTACTTAAGCATTCTTCAGGTATTTCATGTGTGTTAGTGTTGTCCACCTAACAAGATTCTAAACAAGAGCTCCTGTCTTACTTCCTCTGTAAAACCCACAATGCTGTTTTACAGAGACAGAGACTCAATAAATACTGATTTTCATTACCACATTCAGATAGAGAGCTAAGATGACTCAAGTTTTACAGTCCTGGATTCAAATTATCTTTCCTTCTTCCTTTCTCTTATTTCATTTTTACAAACCATGGGGAGAGGGCATTGTTGAACAGATCTAAATGATGTATAAGCACTATAACAGTACTTTTTAATTACTTAATAAAATGACAATAATCTCCTTTTTAAAAAACAAAGACCTAGAAAGACTTTTCCCTCAATTGTCTCCGTACTTTACTTAGTTCCTACTCTGTATTAAGCGTTGAATATAAATGTAAGATGAAAGTTCTATTAAAAAGTTTGCTATGTAGTTAAAGGGGTAAAACTATCCTGTGTGAGACAATAGCTTCTACTTATATGGTGTTATGTGGACTAGAAGAACTAATCTATTAAAAAACTCCCTAAATTTTTTCTGTCTAGAGAAATTTCTACTGACCCTTTTATTTCCATTGGCTACTGTATTGATTGGTGACTTCATTCCCATTATCTAAAAATAAAAGGCTACATGAGTTAAAATAAAAATTCCTTGTCCCACTTACTTGAGGCAGATTGAATTAAATTCAAAGAATATATTTTTTGTTTCCATTTTTAAAATTTTAACTTTTTTCTTTTCTTAACATTTCAGATAAAACTATGAATGTGAAGTTTTTTGAATGAAGCATTCAGCAATGGAGTGAAAGAATGTCATAAGTAACGTCTTAAGTAATGTCCATTCATTTGATTTTAGATATATATATTTATATCCTTAGTAATGCAAGAAGCCTTTGTTGGAAAAAGAGGCAAACAACTCTATCTCTTGTGCATACCCAAGTATCATTGGAAGATAAACTATATCAATCAGCAAAGAAGTTTTCATACAAGCAAAATAAAATATAAATGTACCAAGAGTCACACATTTGTTTGTAGTAAACACTATTACAATCCATTCAACCATGATTTACACATTGGAGTTTTAAAACTTAGCACTTCAGCACCCAAGGGACTAACAAAAGTAAACATTCATATGTCCCGTATTAAAAACACCTTGGACTCTGTTTCAAAAGCTGTTTTTGGAAATCAGAATGAAATGTTTTCACGTTTCTCTAAATTCAAACCAGGAACATCGAAGAAAAAATCAGAAGATGACATATTAAACCAGAAAAGTGTGAAACAAGCTTCTGGCACCAATACTCTAAATGATTCAGGTGGTAATACAACAGAAAAGAGTCCTTTTCCAGAAAGCAAAATCTCAGACCCTTCTTTGGAAAGCCCAGCCAAGATTCACCCAGTTTTAGAGAAAAGTCTAGAAGACAACAAACAAAACATTTATTTCACAAACTATATAATCACAAAATTTGAAGAATCATTATACTTTTTATCAAGTCATATAAATTCATATTTTGCAAGTATGACTGAAAGAAATGAAAATAAACGTGTACAGAAGGATACAGAGATTAAAGAGGGAAAAGAAGACACTAAAATTAGACAGAGTTCTACAGAAGTAGTTCAACTTAAAGAGAAGGGGACAGATTCACAGTTTCTTTCAGCTCCTGCAGCTCAGCCAGAGGAGCTCACTGAGACTTCTGGTGCTCTTCCAGTTTCTGTTAAACAGAGCCTTGCTAACTTTCTTGCACGGCCTACTGACAGTGTGCAAGCCTTTGTGGGTGGCTACATTGGTGGACTTGTACCCAAACTAAAAGCTGATTCAAAACAAAATTCAGAAGAATTTCAAGGGGGTAACTCAACTGAGGAGGTTAGCAGGAAAGAAAAAGAAGATGAAGAGAAAAAACGCCTGTCTCTTCAGCGAGAAAAGGCAAGCTTTCCTTATAATTAGCTTTGTTTTTTTATTTGTCAAATATAGGATTTTTTTTTGTTTTCCTGGTTTTTCTTATGAATTAATAGTTTTTTCCATCCTGTCAGTTACTTATTTTTCTTTCTATATATTTTATAGATTATTGAAAGGGTGAGTATAGATAACCGAACCCGAGCTTTAGTTCAAGCATTAAGAAGAACAACTGATCATAGACTCTGTCTTACCAGGGTTGAAGAAATAACTTTTCATCTTCTAGCATTTCCTGAAGCAAAAGCACTAGCTGTCAAGGTGAGTTGGGTTTTTGTTTGTTTTGTTTTTTACTTATAAGCTCTCATAGAGAGAGAGGTTCTCATTTTTTGGATTTTTTTTTTTAGCTTTGGTTTTTATGTGCTTTAACTACTACTAATTAATTGCAAAGTTTTGCTATCCATCCTGCTGATAAATGTTACCCCATTAATACTAAGCTTTACAAATAAAAACCGGAACATGTATTGGTTGGCTCACTTGGTACCTATCATTATTTCTTTAGAACATAAAAAAAAGTTATAAACTTATAAACAAAAATTTTCAAATATGCATGCAAAATAAGAGGCTGAATTAGACCCTCATCCTCTTCCAATGCTTTTAACAAAGCAAGACCAAAAGAATTAACAAATAGATAAAATGTTTTGTTTTCTCTCCTTTTCCTCGCCTGTCCAGAAAACTGCCACCTTTGGCTTTAAATACCTTCCTTCTTTCTTTTGTTCTCAGTGTGTGTTCAGTTCTATATCTTCAGATTTACTTTTTATCACCTTCATACAAATCTTCCATATTTCCTTACACACACACACACACACACACGTTTTGCAGTAGTATAATATTCTTCCAGTAACATACGATAATTTACTTAGGTATTTGTCTATTGTTTGAACATAAGTTGTTTCCAGTTCTTTTTCTGTTACAAGTAGAGCAGCTGTGAATATTGTTCTAGAACCAGATATTTTTGAAATAGAGACCTAGCAATAAAATCACAAAGTCAAAATGTTTTAAGTGGTCTGCAGTCCCTCCCACATTGTTTTAGAGTAGCTGTCTCCTACAGCCCTATCAGCATTGAATTTTTAATTTTTTAAAAAGTTCTTATGGGTATAAAGGAATTTATCTTTTCATGTAATTAGTGATAATTTACATTTCCTCCCTCACAGATTGTGTTTTTTGATCATTGCTCCCTTACAGGAGGTGGGACATAGGGTGTTAAATTATTAGGCTATAGATGTACTTTCAGTTTTGTTCCCCCAGTAAGAAAAGTCCATTGTTTATATTAAAAACCTATTGTTTTGAATTCTGGTAAACTCACAAAAAAAAATGGCCTTACTCAGGGCTCTCAACATTAAAATGTTTGTAAATGTAAATGTAATAAACATTAGTAAATGTTTGTTGAGTTTGACGTGGATGTTACTATAGTTTTCTTCCAATGCCCACTTTTTTTATTTGAGTCAAAGTTTATATTGTATACTGATAGAACATGATTTTGTCTTTTAATTAGTGATTCATTTTGTGATCTTGAAGTGTTTTTTCTTTGCTTTGGTATTCTCAGTTATAAAATGGGAATAATAAATCTAAATGAATTGGCTTTCTGCATAAAATATTATACATATATACAGAATATTATAATTGAATCTTTTTATTATTATAACAATATTGTGTAACATGTCATGAATTTGCAAAACTAGATTTTTCAGAACTGGTTAATATTTTCATCAGTTTGTGAAATTGTTAAAATGAAAATGAATATGAACAATGACTTGAACATTTTTCAGTCTTACATAATGTTACCAGAATTTAGATTATATAGTCTGTTTATGCTTATTCATCCTCTAAAAATTACGAACTAGTCCTCCACCCCACAGGCTTTTATGCACGTAATCAAATTCTCATTATTAAAAGAAGCTTATCTTTCATCAAGTTTTAATACTTTGTTACCATAAAAACTACTCTCTCTTTGAGAGAGAAAAATTGTTGTTCCAAAAAAGTAAAACAATATAGCAAATGTAATTAAATGACTTATCCACTTTATAAACTGTGATATTCTGATACCCAATTCTGTTGAAATAGGGGGCTGATTGCTAACATTTCTTATTTCTTTTTTTCTTAAGGTTTTTTTTTTTTTGGCAAGGCAATGAGGTTAAGTGGCTTGCCCAAGGCCACACAACTAGGTTATTATTAAGTGTCTGAGGCCAGATTTGAACTCAGGCACTCCTGATCCACTGTGCCAACATAGCCGCCCCAACATTTCTTATTTCTAAAGTAATTTTAACTCTTAAACCAAAAGATGCACTTTTAAAAAATAAATTGGTTATTTACATTTTATTTCGTCTTATACCTTTTATTCTTCTTTCTCCAAGGGCTCCATCTCTTAAAACAAAAAAAAAATAAAAGAGCAGTTTCAAAATATGAAAAAAGTCATTTCTATATTTTTATGCCCTTTACCCCTGCCTCCACAAACTGATGAAGGTAGTAGCCTTTTCATCATTCTTCGTTGGGATCAAGACTAATTATGATAATTTTACAACATCCAATGATAATATTTGTTTATAAGTCTATTAAAAATGTTAGTAGTAGATACCTTCAAGTCCTGTTATGAAGATATAAAAAGACTTCTATTGAATGACCTCAAAAGGCTGATCTTCTGCATGAAGCTTTTCTCCCTTTAATTGTACAGCCTTCCCTCTGTTGGTTATCTCTAATATTTTTTCACAGTAGTTTGTATATTTTTTTCCATTAGGCTGTTGGCTCTTTGAGGACAGGGGCTGTCTCTTGCTTTTCTTTATATTCTCCCAGTATGTTACAGTACCTAGTACTTAGGAGGTGTTTAAGAAATATTTATGGATTGAATGACTGATTGTAGCCACTTAATAAAGCCTAGTTCACCTATTAGAATTCTGGAAGCTATTGGCTCTTGATAGCTCATGACCCTTTGAATTTATTTTTGGCATGATTTCGTCATTTCCTTCTCCAGCTCATTTTACAGATGAAAAAACTGGGGCATACACAATTAAGTGACTTGCCCAGGGACACAGAACCAAAAGTTATCTAAGGCAAGATTTGAATTCATGAAGATGAGTCTTCCTGACTAGTGGTATCAAATTAAAATAGAAATGGAGTTCACTAAACTGTTCATAAAGATTCCTACAGGTGCATATTGACTTACAAAATGTCTTCACATTATCTGTTTTGCTGCATTTTTACTTATTTTATTAAATATTTCATAATTATATTTTAATCTGGTATGGGCCTTACCTAGAACCATTGTAGTCCTCTCTTGATTTTTGAAATCTCTGCCATGTGCTTAGGTTACTGAATAGAAGTGAAAAAAAAGATTTCTGAATCTTATTATCCCAACATGAGTTTAAACTTCCAAACCATTTTGCTTCTTACATTATGCTTTTCTTAGACTTCAGATTTAACAATTTTTTTTAATTTGGTCTGATCTATCAGAAATTTTATTAGGTATCCTATACTCTTACAAATATAGAGCTTTTAGTTTTGTTCAACTTTTAAAAGCAATATAATTTTATTCCTATATATCAGTATGATGCCATATTTGTCAGTTTTTCCTCTCATTGAATATTGAAAAAACTAGTTAAATAGACAAGGACTATTTTTTTTACTATTTTTTTAACTTTGAAGTGCACATTTTAGGGACTTTATATACAGGCTTATTAAATTGAACAGATAATGGTTTCTTAAACTTTTGTTGTGATTCTTATGGGAAGATTTTATATAATCTATTGTAGTTGACTATATTTTCTCTAGTTTACAAAGAAAAGTTTTTACTTGATGTTGATGACAGTTTTATAAAGATAAAATGAGTGATGTAATTTCTAAAAAAAGTTAACACTAGATTCTTGAAAACATGAGATAAACTTTTCATTCTTGCATTTTAAAATTCATTGAATATTTCTCCTCTGCAGGAAAAACTTGTTCCATACTTACTACGACTAAGACAGACTAAGAATGAAGCTCTTCAAGCTACTATTAGGGAAAATTTGGCTTTAATTGGCTATACAGATCCAGTGAAAGGAAGAGGAATTCGTATTCTCACAATTGATGGTGGAGGAATAAGGTAGGACTGGGGTAGGTTTGATATATTACTTAAGAACTCAACTTCATGAAACTTTACATGATTTTTAGTTAGAAAATCAGACATAATTGCATTATTTTGTTTTAAAGCATTTTTTCATATGACTATAGATAGCTTTAATTTCTTCATCTGAAAACTGTCTATTCATATCCTGGGGAATGACATATATTTTATTCAGTTCTTCATAAATTTTAGAAATGATCCTTTTTTCAGAAATGTTAGCTGTGAAAATTGTTTTCTAGCTTTCTGCATTCCTTCTTATCTTGGTTGTTTTGGTTTTATTTGTGATTGCATTATAGGGTTGTAAACTCAAACTTAAGTTTGTGATTTTTACTAAAATAGTTTTCCATGAAAGAAACTTATTTTTGCTTAAATTCTTTGTTTCTTATTTAAAAGTTACTTTGGCACAAACTAAAGTTTATTTTGTGACACAGGTTAGATGAATCATCCATAATTCTCTCTGTTGGAACTTCATGCCTCTCCCTTGTGCTGCTTATTTACTCTTTGAGTTGTCTTATCCATTCCATCCTGCATTTACTTTAGCAAATCTAGGTTCTTGTAGATAACCACATAGTTATCTTCAAATTCTAATATGTATAACTCTTAGGGAAATATATTCCCCTGGCTCACCATGCTATCTTATTAGATAGTTGAAGTAGTAGGTAAAATGTTGGACTTGGATTCAGGAGAACTTAAATTTCAATCCCACCTTTCTGTCTTCATAACTTTGGGCAAATCACTTCATCTTTCAGTCTCAGTTTTCTCCTCTATAAAATGCGTATAATAATACCTATTTCAACTATTTTGTATGTAATTGGAAAAAATAAAATGACATTAAAAAATAATAATACTTATTTTAAGGTAGCTGTGAGGATCAAATAGGATAATATGTAAAGTGCTTTGTAAACATTAAAATGGTATATAAATGATACTTATTTTTATTAATATACTGATTTTATTAATATGATGATGATTATTTTTCCTCATCTCCCCTTCAGCATGTTTCTATACAGAAACTATTTACTTAAGCCAGATAGGGCAGAAAAGGACAATATGTAATTCTGAGGAGCTTCACTACTCAGGGTTATAGAGTGGTCCTTGAAGGTCAATACTGAAATGTCTGGCTTCTTTTAGCCAATCAGAAATTATGAAATTGAAGCTTTCTTTCAGCAGACTACTTTCTGCTTTCATTGGTTATCTCTTCAAAAGCAGATTTGATTGAACTGCTTTTCAAACTCCCAACTGATATCTCCTATTCTATCAGATTCTTCAGTCTTAGACTCTTCTATATTTTAATTATACTCTATAATTCTAATCATTGACTCTCCTGACTCTTATTGATTCTCCTTTAAATAACCCATTTAAAATCATACCACAGTCTTCAAATCTTGGATTCCTCACTTTTAAAATTTTACCTTCATCAGTAGTAATGTAATTATATGCACCTGAGCCAAACTATCATAATGCTCTGCAAGTCAAAAGAACACATTTTGTTCAATACATTTTATATTCTTGACCCATTTCTTCACACTTTGATATATCCAGTTTTCCATACATAAAAGTGTTTTTTTTGTCTCTTCAAGTCTTTGAACTATTTACATACAAGCAAGGCATCATCTGATAATATTTCATAAAGTGACTTGTCTTTATTTAACCGTTTATTTGTTTAAAACCTTTCATATCCCTCATGAAAACTTTTTCTTCACTTATTTATAGCAATTTTAATTAAGTCCTTGCTTATTTTAGATATCATATTGTTCATTTATAAAAGGAGCGATATCTTACACACACTTTAATAAAAGTACTTTTTCTTTCCTTTCCAGAACAAAAACTTTTCCATATGAAAAGTTTCTTAAAGAACTTAAATTTATTCATTAGCTCTTAATATTCAGATTTTAATGGAGTTTATGTTCTTTGTAATATTTAATAATATATGAAACTGTCAAATACAAGAATCTTGAAATTTCTGAAAATCTTTTAACATTGTAACAACTTTTAACATATTTGTTCTTTTTTAATCATACCAGTCAATCAAGTAATGAGTATTTAATCTATGTGGAGAGCACTATATTAGTTACTATGGAAGATATAGAAGCTTCTTGAAGATTTTTCTGATTTGATACTAACACATGGGTAACAATGATAAACAATCAGGACATTTAAAGTTCGGAATTGGGTAGTACAGAGTAATTACTTATTAGTTATTGGGGGGTTATTTGTACTTAAATATTTTATTTATTTTGAGTTTTACAGTTTTTCCCCTAATCTTACTTCTCCCCCCCCAGAAGGCAATTTTTCAGTCTTTACGTTGTTTCCATGGTATACATTGAGCCAAATTGAATGTGATGAGAGAGAAATCATATCCTTAAGGAAGAAACATAAAGTATAAGAGATAAGCAAGATCAGAAAATAAAATAATGGGTTTTTTTCCTTAAATTAAAGGTAATAGTCCTTGGTCTTTGTTCAGACTCCACAATTCTTTCTCTGGATACAAATGGTATTCTCCATTGCAGACAGCCCCAA
The DNA here is from genome assembly GCF_037893015.1 of Macrotis lagotis. Classification (NCBI taxonomy): domain Eukaryota; kingdom Metazoa; phylum Chordata; class Mammalia; order Peramelemorphia; family Peramelidae; genus Macrotis; species Macrotis lagotis. The sequence goes on from NC_133664.1 coordinate 150,375,284, forward strand.
ATTGTTCTTGATTGTTGCACTGATGGAATGAGTGAGTCCATCAAGGTTGACCATCGACCCTGTGTTGCTGTTGGGGTGTACAGTGTTTTTCTGGTTCTGCTCATCTCCTTATTTGTTATTGTTGTAGGAGCATATTGGAGAGGGAGATCAGTAAAGGCTGAACTTGTCAGAGAAGACTATGAATCTTAAGTGATGAATAAGCTTTATATAGAAAGGAGAAAGGATAGAGAATATTACAGTAGAGGAGAACAATATGAGTAAATGCATAGATGTTTGAATGTTGGAGTTTTTAGTGTACATAAATTTTTGGAATAAGTAAGGACATCGGCCTGATTGGAGAACAGAAGTACATATTGTAAACCCTTAGGAAATAAAGTTGCTTAAGTAGGATACGACTTATGAAATAGAAGATTTTGATAAAGAATCATTGAAGGGTTTTTTTTTTAAAAAGGAATGACATTTTGGAAAATGTATTTAAAAAATTTAGATTTCATAAACTCCCTCTTTTCTTGTGCTCTCAGCCTTCTTCTCTTCTAGATAGATATTCCTGATCACTTACAGTTTAGGCCTGTCCATTATCAGAGAATGGTTCTGGCCCTGAATTAATATAAGTATTTCTTTCATTAGAAGATAATTGACTTAATAAGTCTGATTATTACTTCAGGTACTCTGTGCCTGTTATTTTACTTTTTTAGATCCTAACCTTTTATTACTCAGACTCTTCATTCTGGGTCCATGATCTTTTCTACACAAACCTGTTTGGAGAACCTTTATTATTTTGTCTCCTGTTCTAGATTCTTAATTCTTGCTGCTTTTGTGTTCTTGAATTTAATTACTTGTCTTTCTATATCTTCAGTAACCACTTATTCTTTTCTACCTTAACTTTCTTTTCTTTATACTTGGTTAAATTCCCTTTCTACTCTCCTGATTTATGGTACTTGGTAATGTCTCCTGTCTGGTTGAATTTCTAGATCTGGCCTCTTATAATACTATCTTGATATGATAATATAATGAAGGATAAATTGAAATTATGAGGAGACTCAAAACAGGAAATTATTTCAATAATCCAAGCATAAGGTGAACCCAGCCACTAAATGCTGTGTAGTAGGTTTTCCTACAAATTTAATTATTAAAAATTGAATTATTTTAATAGCTTTTATGAGATTTAAAAAGGAATAATTTGTTAAATGCTAAATTGACATTTTTGGAAAATGTACATCTGCTAGTTTTACATATTAATATGTCATGATCACAATTATAGAATAAACTAGTTTTGAGAAACTTGAACTGGAATACATAATTGACTTTTTATTCAATTTAAGTTTTTTTTCACAAAGCAAGCATTTTAATCATATCTTTCTCCGAACTTTGTTACAGAGGTGTGATTGCCATTCAGGCGCTTCGAAAAATAGTTGAACTTACTCAACAGCCAGTTCATCAACTTTTTGATTATATTTGTGGTGTAAGCACAGGTAATTGCTTTTGCAAGTGATATGTGCCATTAACCCATTTAAAGAAAATAGTGAATTTTTTTTGAAGGGGAATTTGTTTGATAGTTGCTATTTTCTCAACTTTTATATTTAAAATTTAAATCCTTTCATTTTGCATATAATACATCTTTCAGTCAAATATTGAATGTTATTAAATATGAATTAAGATGGTATTTGGATCTTTTGTAATACTTTAGAAATTCTTTTTATTTTATATGTATTTTTTGGTATAAAATATCAGTTTCTATATTGTGCTATATTCATTTTCTGAAAAAAAAAGAGAAAAGCACAGTGATTAAAGCATAAACCATTTATTTGGTTGCAGTGCAGTATGGTTCAAATCAAAGTGATGCATATTGAAGTAGTATTAAAAAATGGTGAATAACTGAAAAAGAGCAGGTAATCCAAAAGCATCTTTATCTTTGATTTGGATTACATAATTCACTTGATAGTCAGTTTACTTTTTTGATTTTTTTTAATAAGAAATGTAAAAAATGTTTAAATGCAAAGTTGAGTAATGGTGCAAAAAATACTAATTACAGAACAGAATAAAATTTTATGACCCATTCTTTCTTATATGAAATTACAACTTGGATTCTCTCCCCTCAGCCTAGTATATTTTTCAAGGTTCTTTACTTTCCTTAACTTACATTGGCAAGTGTTCAGATTTCTTTCTTTCTCTTTTTTTTTTTTGAAAAAAGACCCATCTATATCTGATACCTTCTAAAATATTTAAGTATATTTGCAAATATCAACATATCAACATTACATTAACAGGAAATTAGAGGTAGTATTGTCTATTCAAAATTATTTTGTGTTTTCTGTTAGGAATTTTCCCTCATACAATGAGGAGAGAATTTACAGTTAAGATCCAGATTGAGAAATGGAAGGCTTGGGGTTCTGGGGAATGCATTTTTCAGTAGTCAGCCTTAAGCTATCTGTCTTGCTTACAATTTTTAAATTGCAGTTGGATGTTGAATAACTTTAGGATTTCCTACTATTCTTTACTATACAGATAATTAGCACAGTGGATAGGAAACCCTGAGTTTAAATTTGACTTAAGACACTTAATAGTTATGGACAATTCATTAAATCTCTGTCTCAGTTTCTCATCTTTTAAATACAGATAATAGTAGCCCCTGCCTACTAGAATTGTTGTGATGATAAAATGAAATAAACTCCTAAACAGAGCAGCTGGCGTATGGTAGGCATTATATAAACACGCTTATTATTATTGTTGTTAAGGTTATTATTGACCTCTCTTTTCCATTTTCTTTTCCTTTTTTCTTTATCCCTGGCTCTACCAGTGATACCCACAGACATTGCTTAACTTTATAGGTTAAGCTAGATAGATTGATCACCTTTGTTAAGTACCTTATTTTGGGATTTGATACTTCCACCATGTTCCTTCTTGGTCAGACCAAATCTTACCTATTGAGTTCAGTTCTGGGTGAGATATTTTAGGAATAAAGATCACAGAAAAAAGGCAAGTCATTCACAAAAGGGAGATTAGGATTAATGAAGCCTTCGATCAGTCTGAAAGATTATGACTTTTTAGCCTGGAGAAGGAATGATTTTGTGGCAAGGGAAGAAAGAACAGGAGAAGGTGGTAGATGTGATATCTTTTAGTATCTGAATGGCTTTCACATGAAAGAGGAATTAAATTTATTTGTAAGGAAAAATTTCCAAATATCTTATTAGGTTCAACTTAATTCTCTAACTTTGTATCCTTTTAACATGTTTACTGGCTCTTCTGGTTTTGATAAGCATACCCACTATATTTTTATCTGGGCAATTTATAAAAATGTTGAACAGCAGGAAACTAATCACATAATACCTAGGGCCCTCTGACAGAGGCTTCTTTCCAGGTCCTATCTTTTCTAAAGAAAAATAGTGTGTGAGATTTTGTTAATAAGCCTTTGCTAAAATCTAAATCATCTGTATCTATAGTTTCCCTGATCTTCCAATTTAGTAATTCCAGGAAATTAAATTAGTTTGACATATCTGTTTATTGATGACGTCATTCTGATTCTTTGTGATTACAGCTTCCTTTACTAATTGTCTACCAACCATCTCTTTAATAAATTTTCTTCGTATTTTTTCCAGGATTCAAAGTAAAGCTTCTTTTTAACTGTATTTACTAATCCTACTCTCTTCCCATTTTTGAAAAATGAAATGTTTTTTCTTCTTTCTTGTACCTTGGCATCTCTCTTAGACAATATGGTTTTTGAGAGATCATTGCCTGGCTCAGTAGTCAGAGCCAGCAGTGTTCTTAGAATCCCAAGATGTAGTTTATCTACATGTGATAATTTACTCTCAACAAAGCCATCCAGGTGCTCCTTTAGTTTGTTTTTGGAATTAGCTCTCTGATGGATTTCTTGGTTTCCTTTGATCAGTGTCAAAATACTTCTTGAAAGAGAAGACGGAAGCAAATAATGAATCGATAAGTTTTGTCTTACCTCCTTTCCTTGTGCTTTTTATCATCATTTTTCCCAAATGCAGCTTAAAAACGAAACAAAACCCATTTCCTTAGCTCCCCAGCTGCAAATCATTATGACTTTTAATGTTATGGGGGGGGTTGTTTTTTTTAGATTTTTGCAAGGCAAATGGGGCTAAAGTGGCTTGCCTAAGGCCATACAACTAGGTAATTATTAAGTGTTTGAGACCGGATTTGAACCCAGGTACTCCTGACTCCAGGGCCAGTGCTTTATCCACTGCACCACCTAGCCACTCCTTAATGTTATGCTTTTAGTTCTTTCTATGTAGTCATAGTTTTCCTGGTCCTATGTACTTTACTCTGTTTCAGTTCATATATCTTCTCATGCATCTCTGCATTCGTTTTAATTTTTTGCAAGGCAATGGGGTTAAGTAGCTTGCCCAAGGCCACACAGCTAGGTAATTACTAAGTATCTGATTTGAACTCAGGTACTGACTCCAGGGCCAGTGCTCTATCCACTCTATCCACTGCGCCACCTAGCCGCCTCTTTTTTTAAAAAAAGTTAGCAGCTTTTGTTTTCATCTCCATTTCCCCATACCCTTCAGAAGCCATCCCTTTATAATACAGAATAAAGAAGGAAAAAAGTTAGAAAAATTAACATATTAAAAAAGTCTGTATGCATTGTTTCACACCCATGAACTCCTCCTCTTCTAAATATCCTTGCTTTGGATCCAAACTTAGAAATTGTAATTTTGAAGCATTCAGTATGGATTGCTTTATCATTGTTTCCATTTATATTATTATAATCTTTGAGGATTTTTTTTTTGGTTTTGCTGTTTTACTCTGTCAGTTAATATCTTCCCATGTACCCCCTTATTCGTTATGTTTAGTTGTCTCATAGAACATTGTAATATTTTGTTAAATTCATGTAACATAATTTAACCATAATTGATAACATCCATTTTGTTTCTAGTACTTTACTACCACAAAAAATGTAGTTGTAAATATTTTTATATGTGTAGGATCTTTCCTTTTGTCATTGATCTTGGAGTATATAATTAGTAATAGAAGCTTCAAGTTAAAGGATATAGATGTTTTGGCCTCTATTTGATATAACTATTCCCTCTAGTAGTTGGGCCAGTTGAAAAGTCCATCAACAATGGAGTGTATGACCACCTTTGCATAACCTCTCCAATCTTGGCAAAGATGGCCAAAGAACAGAATGGTTAATTTGCTGGATGTGAAGTTAAATCTCAGGATTTTTATTTGCATGCTTATAGTCATGAAACAAGATTGGTTCACTATTGTTGCTATTAATAGTTTAAAATACTTTTGAGAACTGATCATTTCCATTGACCACTTATTCCTTAAGACAAGACTTTTGATCATATATATATATATATATATGTTATATATATGTGTGTTATATACATATATAATACATATATATGTGTATATATATGTACCTTGACTATTAGACTCTTATTATTTTTAAGGTTTTTTTGCAAGGCAAACAGGGTTTAGTGGCTTGCCCAAGGCCACACAGCTAGGTCATTATTAAGTGTCTGAGGCTGGATTTGAACCCAGGTACTCCTGACTCCAGGGCTGGTGCTTTATCCACTGCTGCGCCACCTAGCCACCCCTAGACTCTTATTTAAAAAATTTTTTCCAAGTTGGCTGATTCTTTTCTCCCAGTTGGATTAATTTCGTTTTTGCACAACTTTTCAGCTTCATGTAATCAAAGTGTTTGGTTAAAAATTCACTCACTAATCAAAACTGAAAAGAAGCCAGTTATCGTGGTTTTTTTTTTGTAAGGCAAACGGGGTTAAGTGGCTTGCCCAAGGCCACACAGCTAGGTCATTATTAAGTGTCTGAGGCTGGATTTGAACCCAGGTACTCCTGACTCCAGGGCCGGTGCTTCATCCACTATGCCACCTAGCCACCCTGAAGCCAGTTATCTTAATTTTTTATAATATGATCTTTAATATTCAGGTCACATTCATTTTGAATTTTTTTGTGGTATATGGTATGCAGTGTTGGTCTATATCTAGACATGGGAAGGATTTCAGAAATCATCTGATGCAAAACTTTTATAAATGAGGAAGCTCAGGCTCAGGGAATTTAAGGAACTTGCCCAGAATTCTACAGGGAGTAAGAAATAGAGATCTGAGTTCATGTCCTATGACTCCAGATCCATGGCTTTTTCATTGTACCATTACCATGTTTATTTTTCTCCTCTTCCTCTGACTTTTCTTGGATTTTTTTTTTCAGGGTAACATAAACATCTGAATCATCAGTCTTGGTACCACAAGCAACTATTTTATCATCAGTGGATCCTGCCTCCTACATTTTAGGAATTTCTTCCTATAACCCCTAGGTCTTTCTCCTCATTTCTCCTCTTCACATTTCTCTACCTCTTGTCCTCTGATATAAGTCAGTATTCTCTGCCTCTTGAGATCATTTTTCTTCTTTATTTATATATTTAAGGCTAGGTGGTGCAGTGGATTGAGCTTTGGCTTCAGAAGTCAGGAGGACCAGGAGTTCAAGACACTAGCTATATGACCTTAGGCAAGTCACTTAACCCAATCTGCCTCACATCCAGAGCCCCTCCAATCTTTCTGATTCATATCTGGACAAATATGGGCTCTGGAGAAGAAAGTGAGACATTTCAGAGATAATTTGATCTTAACTTTGTTAATTATGGTGACATGATTTAGCAGTGTGTGTGTGTGTGTGTGTGTGTGTGTGTGTGTGTGTGTGTGTGTATGTAGAAAAATATCTGAGTATTTTGCTCTTTTTCTCTCATTCAATGATATTTTAAAATAGTTTCTTTTTTATTTTGTTAACAGGCTCATTCTAATTTAACACACTAGGTGGCAGTATTTGCTTGTTATTTATTGTAGATTAGCTTTTTTTAAAAAACATATTCCATGTATCTTCAAAATTTCCCTGGACTGAGTAAAAGGAATAATGAATTATTGTGTTCTATGAGACATTCATCTATCAAAGCTACATAGTCACTTCATTCTAGTAAAGTTGTATATTGCACTGATTTTTCTGTTTCACTTCATGGAAAATACAAACTATTATATGTATAGTTCCTTCTGCTTTAATTAAAACTTCATTTTTTTTTTCTTGAAAACTCACACATCTTATACATTGACATTCTTTGTTTTAGGTGCCATATTAGCTTTTATGTTGGGATTATTTCATTTGCATCTGGATGAATGTGAAGAACTTTATCGAAACTTAGGAACTGATGTATTTACCCAGAATCTCATTGTTGGAACAGTCAAAATGGGATGGAGCCATGCATTTTATAACAGTGAAACCTGGGAAAGAATACTTAAGTAAGTTGCCACTTCCATGTGTCATTTTAGTGAAGTTTTGTTTTAAGTGCTCAGAAAGGATTGATGTTTGTCATCTCTTGGAAAAGGTGATTGTGATTTGCTTTTAATTTAGTGATATATAATATCTTCAGAGAAAATTGAGTTTTGATAGGCTAATTTTAATTTATAAATCTCCACAGAATGTAATGTAATTCTCACTACTGTTTTCCTGATGAGTATAATTTTAATCATTTGTAATGACTTTTCATTTTTAAGTAATATTTAAAACCATTAGAAACTACTTTCAGAATTTGATTATTACGATTTTTATTTAATAGATGACAATTTACATGATTTTATAGATGATGTCGACATAGTTTTCCTAATAAATGAAGTATAAAAAATATAATAAAACTGTTTCTAGAAGAAATAACTATAAAAATTAATCTTTTTTTTCCTTTGGAAGATTAGCTAATATTTTTAGTTACATGTACCTAGTTTGACATTGCATTCAATCAGTTTCTTTTAAAATAGTAGTAAGGTCACATGTTGTAATGCATTAAAATTTAAAAGTATTTTCCTCACAACACTCTTGTAAAGTTATATATTGAACAGATCTTCGTCCCTATTTTGTAGATAAATAAATACTATGATCCAAAGAAATGAAATGATTTACCTGTGCTGGTATGATTTATAATCGGCAGAACCAGCATGCAGACTTAGAGCTCCAGCCAAGCCCATTACTCTATAATTTAAAAAGAAAAAAAAAACACACCTCTTTAAAAGTTTCCTATTTAAAACTTTTAAATTTAATTGTTATTTCATTACTACTTGGAATTAGGGGTATGCTCTCTTTCAAGCCTACCACATTAATTTACAATTAATCTTGACTACTACAGTTTTTCATCCCAATCAAATACTAAAAATAAGCAAACAGGAAAAAATAGGGAAAGATAAGTATTAAAAAGTATACTGGAGACCTGTAATCGACTGCTTTATATATAAAGTAGCAAATAAAATATAAAAGTTTTGGTTACTTTCTATAATCTCATTGCAAAATATATTAAAATGTTTACCTTATTATAGTGGTTTATTGATTTAATTATTTTTGAGCTTATAGTGAAGCCTGATCCTTAATTGATTGACATTTATATAATAAATTTTGTATAGTATAGTAGTTGTAAATTTTGAAAAGCATTTTATATACATTATCTCATTTGATTCTCATAACAAAGTTGTGAAGTAGCTACAGATTATTATTCTTGTTTTTTCCAGATGGGGAATCTAAGGCTGAGAATTATGCCAATGGTTACACAACTAGTAAAGTATTAAGAGTAGAATCTGAACCCAGTTCTTTGCTGAGTTCAATCCAACTATTAGTCTTATTATACCCTACTGCCTTTATTATACTGTTCAAATGAGAAGTTTTAGTTCAGTGGAATTCTTTACACAGCACTAAGACAAATACTTTCAAAGCTCTTTACTGATTAAGTCATCTTTTTCTTAGCAATTACTCCAACTCCATTAGAGATGAGCTTAGCTGAAGCATAACTACCTCAAATTTTCATACCTGTGAAACAGGGAGTTCCCTATTAACAGAAGTCCAATTTATTTCTAATCACAAAGGCCTAACCTAATGAACTCAGGTTCTTTTCAAGGTCTCTTTTATTTTTAAACTAATATAAAGTTTCTTAATAAGAATCTTCGGCACATGGATTATTTAGATGCACACTGGGCCTAAAATATATATATTAATATTATAGTCAAAGTTTTGTGTCCAATTCTTGGTCTTTTTAAAAAAAATTACTTCTAAAATTTGTCATTGATATCTTGATATTGCTCTTTCCCCCCAAGTCCCTATTAACTTATTTTATTTTTTTCCTGAAATTTAGCCAAATTGTTCTTGTTTTCATAATGTAAGAGAGTACAAAACTTAATAGAAGGCAAATTTTAAAACTAAGCTCAACTAACTGAATTGGTTTACCAATGTCTCTTGATTATTCAACTAAGAGATATTACTTTGTGATTTTATGTACTTCACTTAAGGGATCTTTAAATGAAATAACTTTTTTTTTTAGTAAATCAACATTCATCTTCCCTTTAGATAGAAATAGTTGAGCATGAAGAATTGTTCCTGTATGTTAATTTTGTTTCTTTCATTTTTAAGCTCCATGAAGAGAAATAAAGCTTTCTTTTTTTTTTGTTATCTCCCCATATTTTTTGGGTAATGTGGTAGGCTTGAAAGAGAGCATACCCCTCATTCTGAGCAGTAATGAAAAGTTTTAAATAGAAAATGATTGTTCATATATTGATAGTTTAAAATGTAAGCACTTTTAAAATACATTTTACAATATATTTTTATTTCATCTATTTCTAAAATATTATTTGGATATAATTTGCTGGGGTTTTTTTTTATTTCTTAAAGGGATAGAATGGGATCTGATCTAATGATTGAGACTGCAAGAAATCCCAAATCTCCTAAGGTAAGTGTAGACTCATATGACTGTGAAAATATAGGGAAATATTTTATTTATAAGTTCTTTTTAAAAGGAAGAAATAACAGAGCTCTACAGATCAATACTTAGTTTTGAATTCCAAAATTCTAGTTCTAATCAGGTTTTATAAATGTCTAATTTTTTTAAAATTTATTTTTATTAAAGATATTATTTGAGTTTTACAATTTTCCCCCCAATCTTACTCCCCCCCCCCACAGAAAGCACTCTGTCAGTCTTTACTCTGTTTCCATGTTGTACCTTGATCCAAATTGGGTGTGATGAGAGAGAAATCATATCCTTAAAGAAGAGAAGTCTCAGAGGTAACAAGATCAGACAATAAGATATATGTTTTTTTTTCTAAATTAAAGGGAATATTCCTTGCACTTTGTTCAAATTCCACAGCTCCTTATCTGGATACAGATGGCACTCTGCTTTGCAGACAGCCCTATATTGTTCCCGATTGTTGCACTGATGGAATGAGCAAGTCCTTCAAGGTTGAACATCACTCCCATGTTGCTGTTTGGATGTACGGTGTTTTTCTGGTTCTGCTCATCTCACTCAGCATCAGTTCATGCAAATCCCTCCAGGCTTCCCTGAAATCCCGTCCCTCCTGGTTTCTAATAGAACAATAGTGTTCCATGTAAATGTCTAATTTTTTAAAAAAAAATATAGTGGTGAACTTTATGAAGTTCTAGAGTGGTATAATAGAAAAAGTATTTCATTTCAGGATACCCTCAGTTCCTGTTTTGGTAAATTAGGGAGTTGCAATAGATATGATTTACCTAAAATTTACCAAAATGTTTGAATACTTATACTTTTGGTTATGATTGATTATTAATTGACTGATTCTTAATTGATTTTCTGGCCCATTCACTGAAAGAACTTTTCTAAACCTTTGCATTCCTCCTCAAACCTACCATAGTTGCTCCTTCCCACCCTCTCAGCTGAGAACTGTCTTCATATTTCACTGAAAAAATTAAGGACTTTTACCAAGAACTCTATCTTTTCAAATCTCACATGACACAAATGATTTTTTTTGTTGCTGTCTCCTCTACTTGTCTAACATGAAAAAGTAACCCTTCTTCTTATCAAGACAAATATTTCTACACGCACAGCTGATCACGTTCCCTCCTTTCTTCTCCAGCAGATTGCTTCTTCTATCATCTCTATTCTTTCATTTATTGTTCATCTTTCTCTGTCTACTGGATGCTTTCCTGCTACCTTCCAATATGCCTATGTTTCCTCTGTCTTTAGAAAATCCTCACTTGATTCAGCCATCCCCACTAGTTAATGTCTCATACATTTTTTCCCTTTCTTGGCTAAATATCTATAATCATTGTGTCAGCTTCCTTTGTTCACATTCTCTTAACTCTATAGTCTGACTTCTGACATCATCATCATGAGGCTGCTCTTTATAATTGTCAAATTGAGAAAAGACCTTTTTTCTTCTGACCTCTCCACAGCATTTGACACTGTCACCTTCTCCTTGATAATTTTTCTCACTAGGTTTTTGTGACACTGCTTTTCTTCTGGTTTGTCTCCTATCTATCTTGGTCTCTTGTGCTAAATCTTCAGCCGGGTCATACCTGTTAATTATAGGGTCCCTACAAGGCGCTTTAACTCTAGAACCTCTTCTCTTCTCCCTCTATGCTGTTTCCTTTATTGATCTCATCAGCTTCCATGTATTTTTTCTTTCTTTTTTTTTGTTTTTTTAAGACTGTGGGGTTAAATGACTTGTCTAAGGTCATACAACTAAATATTAATTGTCTGAAGCTGGATTTGAACTTAGGTCCTCCTGATTCTATCCATTGTGCCACCTAGCTGTTCTGATTTCCATATATTTTCAAAGAACATCTCTATGCAAATTGATTCCCTGTTATATTTTATTTATCTAGCCCTAACCATTCTGTTGACTTTGTCTCACATTTCTTGCTGCTTATTAAATATCTCAAATTAGCCATCTTTTAGATATATTAAATTCATTAGTTCCAGAACTGGACTCAGTATTCAGTAGGTGCTTTATAGATGTTTGATTGATTTTTCCCTCCAAACCCCTCCTGTCCCTAACTTATATTTTGCTGTCAAGGACACTGCCATGCTCCCAGTCACCCAAACTCACACCCTAGGTGTTACCCCCACTCCTTCACTATTATTCTCCTGCCACAAATACAATATTTTGCCAAATCATGTTGTTTCTTATGCTATAGCTATAGCATCTCTGATGTATACCTTTTCTCCTCTTACACTGCCACTACCCCCTAGGGCAGATTCTCATCACTTCATATCTGGACTATTACAATAGTAATCTCCCCTATTCCAGTCTTTCTTTCAGCTGACAAATGGAGCTTCATGAGGCGCACAGATCTGATAATTAGGTCACCACCCTAATAAGTAAACTCTAGTGGCTGCCTAGCCACCTTCAGGATCAAATATGAAATCCTTCTGTCTCTCCAGTCTTGTTACACTTCATTTCCTCCTCTTACCCTGCCCATCTAGCCTATAATACAGCAATATTAGCCTCCTTCTTGATGCTCTCATCTCTTGGCACCAGCATTTTGACTATTTATTCAATTTTTTGAAACTCTCTTCTTCCTCATCTTGATTCCTTACTTTCCTGGCTTCATTCAAGTTTCAGGTAAAGCTCTTGGTTTCTGAAAGCCTTTCCCATTTCTGCCCAATCTTAATGCCTTCCTTTTGAGTTTAGTTCCATTTGATTGTGTCACTATTTTGTTTATACATAGCTTGTTTTGTATTATTTCCCCCACTAGACTATAAAGTCCTTAAGAGCAGGACAATTCTTTACCTTTATTTCCCCAACCTTTAGCACAGTTCTTGGCATAGAATAGATGCTTAAATAAATGATTGTTGACTTTGAGATGATATGTGATGTGGTTACAGGTAGGTGATGTTGGAGCTGGTTGATAACTGAAATTTCCTTTTGGAAAGATAACTCCAGGAAAAGTATATTGGGAATATAACTATGACCCTATGCTAATATTTTTATTAATGTCTTGAATAAAGATTTAGATATCATATTTACTAAATTAGAAGATGACAAAGAACTGTGAAGGACAGCTAATACAAAGTAAAGTTAATATCTAGAAAGATCTTGAGAAATTAGAATGCTGAACCAAACCTAATAAGGTAAAATGTATTAAAAAAATAAATTTAAAGCCTTAGTCTTCAATTTAAAAAATCACAGATGTTAAGTTGTAGAGGAAAGAAGAGGCTAAATAGTTGAGCCAAAAAATCTTAGGGTTTTTGTGGACTATAAGCTTCATATGATTCGATAGTGATATGGTGATCAGAAAAACTAATTTGATCTCTGATCATATAAGAAAGTCATCTTGACATAATGGAGAGGACACTGGTCTCAACCAGGAAGACCTGGGTTTAAGTCCTACATGTATTACATTTGACTATGACTCTGGGCAAACTCTCAGTGCTTGAGCCAGTTTAAAGTAGAAGCTTAAAAAGATGTTTTACCTGCATTGGTAAAGGGAGTTTCTTGATTTGAGGAGTATAAGGTAACATATTATAACATAGTAACAAAATTATAGGTGTGGTTCCTATCTCAATCTCTGTTGCATCAAAAATGAGAGTGGTGTGAATATGCTATTAAACTCTACCTTAGTAAGACAAGACAGCATTTATGTGTGTGTGTGTGTGTGTGTGTGTGTGTGTGTGTGTGTGCAGTCATGAAAAATATTTCCATATTAATCATAAATCACAAACTAGAAAACAAAACAAAACAAGAAAAATAAGGAAAGTTTGCTTCACTCTTCATTCAAACTATGAGCATGTTTCATAGGACCTTTGGAATTATCTTAGATCATTGTATTGATGAAAATATGTCATAGTTGATCATCATATAATATTGCTGTTAATATGTACAGTGTTCTGATTCTGCTTATTTCACTTTGCATCAATTCATGTAAATCTTTTTATTTCTGAGAGCGTTCTGCTTATCATTTTTTTAAAGCATAATAGAATTTCCATCACAATCATATACCACAACAAATTCAACCATTCCTCAATTGATGAGCACCCCCCCAATTTCCAGTTCTTAGCCACTCCAAAAAGAGCTGCTCTAAATATTTTTTGTTCATTTGTTCTTTTCCCCCTTTTTTTATGATCATGCTCTTTTGTAATATAGACTCAGTAGTGGTATTGCTGGATCAAAGGGTATGCACAATTTTATTGTTCTTTGTACGTAGATAATTCCAAATTGCTCTTCAAAAAGGTTAGATCAGTTCACAACTTCAACAGCAGTGCATTAATGTTTCAATTTTCCCATATCCCCTTCCAACATTTGTCATTTTCCTTTTCTGTCATATTAGGTGTGAAGTTGTACCCCAGAATTGTTTTAGTTTTGATTTCTCTATTCAGTGATTTGGAGCAATTTTTTCATGACTTATAGTGAGCTTTGATTTCTTCAACTGAAAACTGCCTATTCATATCCTTTGATCATTTATCAATTGGGGAATGTCTTATAGTTTTATAAGTACAATCGAGTACAATGTCAATATATTTGAGAAATGAGGCCTTTATCAAAGAAAGTTGATGTAAAAGTTTTTTTCACATGGAGGTGGCTAGGAGGCACAGTGGATAGAGCACCAGCCATGGAATTAGGAGGATCTGAGTTCAAATTCAGTTTCAGACACTTAAAAGTAATTAGCTGTGTGACCTTGGGCATGTCACAACCCTATTGCCTTGCAGAAATGAAAAAAAATATTTTCACAGTTATGATTGTGTTTTCTTTCATTCTGTTTTCTCCATTTAACCTTCTCTCCCTTTTCACCGTATCCTCCCTCCAGAATATTTTGCTTTTGACTATTGCCTCTCCCAATTTGTCCTCCCTTCCATTGGGTCCTTTCTCATCCCCTCCACTTCTCCCCTTCCTATCCTAATTCTCTGTAGTATAAGATTTATTTCTGAAACAAACTAATTGCATATGTTATTCTCTCTTTGAGCCAGTTCCTATGAGATTAAGATTCAAATGAATCAGCCACTACTTGTCTGTCACTATTTACCCTCTACTCTTCTAACTGTAAAAATTCTTTAGTTCCTTTTTTAATATGTTATATAATTTACCCCTTCCCCCTTCTTCCAGTACATCCCTTTTTCTCATCTCTTAATTTTTTTGAGCTCTCCCATCTATCCATGTGTTCTACCTCCAACTACCCAAATAAGTATTATCTTTCCAAGTAGCAATGTTTTTAATTTAATCTTATTGAATCTCTTAGGATTTTATTTCCTGTTTACCTTTTTGTGTACTCTTGAGTTTTATATTGAAAGTCAGATTTTCTTTTCAACTATGATCTTTTCATCAGGATATTTTCATTAAATAACCTCTTTTACCCCTGAAGAATTATATTCAGTTTTGCTCAGTCAGTGATTCTTCATTGTAATCTTAGCTCCTTTGCCTTCTAGAGTATATTCTATTCCAAGCCCTCTGATCGGTGTAGACGCTATTTTTGTTATCCTATGGCTCCACAATATTCAAATGATTTTTTTTCTTGATGCTTGCAATATTTTCTCCTTGACCCACAAGCTCTGGAATTTGATTATAGTATTTTTGGGAGCTTTTTTGTAGGAGCTGATAGTTGAAAGTTTCTTTTTGGAAGAGGAACAAACTTGAATAGAGAGAAGATGGAAGAGAGAGAGAGAAAGACAAACAGACTTTGTTGAAGTCAAAACTTTTAATAAGATCTGTCCCAAAAAGGGAATTTTCCTTATTCTTGCTCTAAAGGCAAAGCTAAATGATCTTGTCAGTTATGTTGTACAGGGGGATTTTTGTTTAGGTATATGTTAGATTAAATGACTTCTGAGTTCCCTTCCAACTCTGAGATACTGGTACTTTGTCATTCTGAAAATGGAGATGCTCAGGCCAGAATCTGAGCTAAAAAAAAAAAACAAAACTAGGAGCAGTAAAGGAAAGGAATGTTAAGAAATAATACCTTGTGCTTGCTTAATTAGTAAAGTTTATGACAAAAGTTGAGATTTAGAGGGAGATCTCATTAAATGATTTCAGTTAGCCAATCAAAACTTTTGTTTTTTATAGACATTTGATAAGAGGCAAGCTATATACATAATTTTTTACAGTAGATTCCCTCTTATAAAAAATGACTTTGAACTCACTATCATATGAATATCACTTTGAAATATTCTTTTGGAATGAATATTGGTTTAAATTTGATATTCATTGCACTGCCTAGCTGCCCCCATCAAGTCTTTTTCAGGATTCATCTTGCAATGAAATAATAGTCTTTTAAAAGCAAGTAAGAATTCAAATACAGCAAAGCATATTAGCATTTGCAAAAGAAATCTATTACCATATTGCAGATAATCAGCATATCTTTAGTAGTTTTTAAATGTTCTACCAGCTTAGTTTGCAACTTTTTTATCATAATTCCACATTTCTAAAACCTAGTGTTAGCAATCACACAATTTTTCTTTTAAAATTACTGTTGATTCACTATATTCCTTTTTATTTATTTATTCCTTTTTGATTCACTATATTCCTAATGAATGTAGTCATAAAGAAATGAGTTTTATAATATAATGTGTCAGAGATCAAGAATAAAGACTATATAAAATACTGCTGAGTAGTTATGTTCCCTTTTATTTTTTTATTTTTTGCAAGGCATTGGGGTTAAGTGGCTTGCCCAAGGCCACACGGCTAGGTAATTATTAAGTGTCTGAGACTGCATTTGAACCCAGGTACTCCTGACTCCATGTCCGGTACTTTATCCACTACTCCACCTAGCTGCCCCCATGTTCCCTTTTAAAAAGCAGCTATGCATTGATTTCTAAAAGATATTATTGCTACTAATAACTGAGTTATGTTTCTTATAGCCTCTGAGAAGTATTGTGTTATTTCTCTATAAAAGCATATATTAGCTAGAACTCAAAAAAAAGTTTTCTGTCTTATAAAATTAATTCGAAAAAAGAAACATGTTTTTTTCCGGTCCTAGTCATAGAGAGCCTTTAGCTAGGTCTTGTAATAAATATTTTTCTTTTTTGATTTTTAATAGGTGGCAGCAATAAGTACTCTTGTTAATAGAGGAGTAACACCAAAAGCATTTGTGTTCAGAAACTATGGTCATTTTCCTGGAGTCACTTCACACTATTTGGGAGGATGTCATCACAAAATATGGCAAGCTATTCGAGCATCATCTGCTGCACCTGGTTACTTTGCAGAATATGTATTAGGAAATGACCTTCATCAAGTAAGTTTTAACTTGAATAATTGTACTTGCTAATTTAAAAACCTAACAGGAATTATTGACATTGGGGAAGAGGTGAGTAGAGGATAGTCACTATAGCTTTCTTGGGGCTTTATATTAAGAGTTTTATAAGGATATGTAATGGCCAAATAACTAAAACATTCAGGTGTTTTAATAAGACTATGAGTTTCATACACTGTTTTATTTAGACCTGATTCATTCCCAACATTTAAAAAAGAATGACTTTTCTTTATTTCATATCTTTGACTTCTTGACACTGAGAGGCTCCTTTTAGTTAGAAAACTAGATAGATTTCCATTCTCTCTGGGAGTTTACCTCACTCATTACTTAGTGTAATGAATCAAACTGCATTGTTGAGTTCACTCTTCCTTTTCTCTTCCTCTTCTCTTCCTCTTCCATTGGGATCATTAGATCTACAAAGCATTTATTCTAGCAAGGAATCTTTGGTTAAGATTACTTAAAATTGCCTTTCAGTTAAATAAATAGGAATTAGTAGTTCATAGTTGTTTGTGGAATGTCAGAAAGAGTTGTATAACTCATTTTTTGGATAGAAGCATAGTATTTGTGGAATGTCAGAAAATGTTGCATATCTCATTTTTTGGATAGAAGCATATCGTTAAGAAATATTCCTTAAAATTTATCAGTCTAGGGGTGGCTAGGTGGTGCAGTGGGGCAGCTAGGTGGCACAGTGGAAAGAGCACTGGCCCTGGAGTCAGGAGTACCTGAGTTCAAATCCGGTCTCAGACACTTAATAATTACCTAGCCGTGTGGCCTTGGGCAAGCCACTTAACCCCATTTGCCTTGCAAAAACCTAAAACAAAAATTTATCAGTCTGTTACATGCTTAATAATTTTAATGTAAAGTCTTTGACTTAAGAGACAAGGTCCTGTAACATTTATTACATATAATGCTCATATAATCTTGAAAGTATGCTAACTAAAACATGCAAAGGGTTAATAACACTTTTTTTAAAAGTTGCAAATTTCTTTGGGACAATCCTTTATAATTAATATCTTTTATCAACATGAGTTTAAAAAGAATATAAATGTATAAGATTGATTAGGATTTAATATATTAGATTGTTTTGATTATAAAAATATATGCCACCAAATCTTTATTTTCATTTTTTTAGACTGCCTCAACTTGGTGGGTGATGGAATTGGGAAGAGTCTTGTTATGGTCTTCAAAATTAAATCATTTATTTTGGCATTCTTTGTGGACTGCATTTCTCAAATATTCTCAAATACCAGAAGAAGAATTTTATTTGGAATAACTTTTAAAATTTTTAATAGTTTTGTATTTTATGAGATGGGATAATGCAGCTATTAACCTTAAAATGAAATACAGTTTACTTAATATCAAAATAAATGAATGAAAATAGAAGTGAGAGAATTTGTATCTAAGAACTAAATTTATTCCACTCTATTATCTCATCACTGACCTGACCTAGTCAGTGCACTAAGAGATGATTGGGATACATTGCAGTGTACATCTTGGAAGTCTCTTTTGATAATCTATGTCTGAGTTTAATTACTTTGTTACGAATTTATCTTTAATTTCACTGTATCATAGAATCATTGCATTTGTAGAGCTGAAACAAACCTTACAAATCATTTTGTCCAATTTTATCATTCTTTAAAAATGCATAATAAATTAGTGGGAGAATAGGGACTGGAACTCAAATCTACCTATCAGTCCAGTTTCACATTCTAGTTTATCTATCCCCTTAGAAAATATCTAGTGATTTTCAATTAAGCCTATCTCATTATCACTAGTTTCTTTAATACACAAAGTATTTTTTTTAGGGTTTCATTTCACAGTTAACTGTTTTTGTGAATTTAGTCATCCTGGAATTCGAAAGTATATTCGGAGGTTGATAAGTGAAAATAAAGTATGACCTTTATATGTTCATATCACATATAGTTTGGGATAAGTGACTTAAAAATTTAAGTACTTGGTTGGAATGTATTCTTTATTAGTATGTGGAATTTATATATTATGATAGGGAAAGATTGGTAAAATATATGAGAAATCTTACAATTGTTATTTGGATGTTTTCCCTCTTTGTATATACTTTTCCCCTCCTATAGTTTGAGGAGACATTATCTAAGAATTTTGTTGTTTGATGTAATTTGTCTCCAAATTCAATGTGAAACCTTGGTAATTATACTTCAGTACATTTTGAAATCTAGAGCATCTTGATTTCTAAAACTAAAAAGAAAAGTATTTAAGATTTGCATATTTCTATTGCTATTCTTAACAAGAAGCTCCACCAGAATAAATATTGTGCTTATGGCTATTGTCAAAAGCTGAATCTTGAGTAGTTTTCTTGGTTCTCCTAGGTAGGAACTTCAAATAGAAGTAATTTTCTTGCATAAAATTCTACCTGAAGCCCAAAATTTAGCTACCGAAATGGAATAAATTATACAAGTAATATGATTGTCAGCTCACTTTTCAAATATTAGCGGGAAAATGCTTTGGATTCTGGGGAAAAGATTCTTTGTTGGTGATTAAATGTAAAATTTTATACATAAAAATAATTATTACATGAAACATTTTTCTTTATGGAAAATAGTTTAATTTCCTTTATTTTGATTCTTTTTGCATATATTCAGGACATAACAAAGAACCTTTCAAGAGTTGTAAAACCCGAGGACCCCTTTTTACTTCTTGTAATACCATGAACACAGGGACAGCTTAGGTGGTGCAGTAAATAGAGCCCTGGCCTTAAGAGTCAGGAGGACAAGAGTTCAAATTCAACCTCACACTTGACACTTATAACTGTAAGACCTTGGGCAAATCACTTAATCCTGGTTGCCTTGCATTCAGGGCCATCTCCAGTCATATCTGGCCACCTGATTCAGATGGCTCTGGAGGAGAAAGTTAGACTGGTGACTTAGCACAGCAACCCCCTCCCTCAGATCCAATTCATGTGTTTGTCATGATATCACTATCAAAAATTAAACAATAAAATTTCAAGCCATTATTTTGTTTTTATGGCAAGATAGTAGGGTTTAGTAACTTGCCCAAGGTCACACAGCTAGGTAATTAGTAAATGTCTGAGGTCAAATTTGAACTCTGGTCCTCCTGACTCTAGGGCTGGTGTTCTATCCACTGTGCTGCCCCACCAAGCCATTAATTTTTAATAAATTTGAAACTACAATAATTTTCTAGTTATTTCAAAATTTTAGTAGCCATGGACTTTTTTTCGGAAACTAACTTTTTATATTGGACTTACTACTAAAATTAATAGTGCTAAGAATTTTAACAATTATTAAGGGTACTTTTAACTTCCAAAGAAAGATCATTTAACTTTAAGTTTATATACTTGCCATTCAAAGGCTACAAGCAGTTAGATGGCAAAATTTTTATGTCATGTAACTGACAGTAATGGTGGCACTTCATACTGCAGTTGACATATGACATAAATCAACTCAAATTTGATCTCATTTGCCCATGTTACATGCACTGTCAGAGTAAATTCTCAGTGCTAGTGTTGTTTTTGTTGACTTTGATTTGAACTTTGTTCTTATTTGATACAAATAGATATTTTATATGGAATTGTGCTGGGCAACATCTGCTACTTTTGGCATTGCTACCTGTCCCCTAGTTCCCCCCAAGCAGTGAGGCTTTTTACAAATATCTGCTCTAGGGCATGTTAGTAAAACAAATATTAAGAGGATAGATAGGGGCCTCTAGGTTGCACAGTGGATAGAGCACTGGCCCTGGAGTCAGGAGGAGTGGAATTCAATTCCCACCTCAGACACTTAATAATTACCTAGCTGTATGGCCTTGGGCAAGTCACTTAACCCTATTGCCTTGTTTAAAAAAAAACAGTATAGATATCAGTTTTGCAAAAAAGCTAATCAAAAGGGCTTTAAACTAAAAATGAAGGGAAGTGAAAACTCTCTCTTTTTCTGACTCCCAAGTTAGAGAATAACTGTAATGTAAGCGAAGACTAACAGTAAAAGCTACAGAAATTCACCAGAAATAAAATTCATTGTTAATAATAAAACTGATGTCTGTAAATGTTGATATACAAATGCATGAAATAAAGACAAGAAATAACACGAATGAGAAATCCTAATATAAGAAAGCAAATTTGATCTTGGTACTTCAGAGTTTTATGGTATGAGATCTATGATTAGAGTAGAACTGTAACAGATCATATCTTATTCAGAAGGAAAAAAATAGATTTTAAAGGAGTGGGTATGCAATATTGTATATTATGAAGACAGTGCTTTTAAGTAGAGAATATTCTGGATAAAGATTGATAGATAAACAGAAGGAATATAATCATCAGAAAATACGGATTATCTGGACAGGAGAAAGAAATAGATTTGAATATTAAAATAGATAACAAACCTAGGACTGAAGTATATTACATAGCAATGCTGGTAAATTTCAGTTAACTAGAGAGCCACTAGAATATCTCTGTTGCAAAATGTGGAATTAAGACAAAGTAATAAGAGCAGTTATTATTTTATTCTTTAAAATGGGGAAGAATAGATGAATCAAGAAAAAGGGTTGAGGTATCAGAGAATAAGATTGGGACCATTGTAGAGGGTAGATGGGACAATAGACAAAAGAGAGGAGATAAGAGCTTCTTTGTTCTTTTTTTTTTTCTTTTTTACTCGACCTAGGAAAGCTAGCTTTTGGCTAAAAAAAAGGTTAAAAATGATTACTAGACAGCTGAAACCCAAGATAGCTATGGAGACAGTAAGAGAATGCTTGGGTGTCCTCCTTATATTCAGAAAGCCAGGTCACTCAAACTGGTCCTACAGTACTAAATAAATTAATGAATGTAATTGTTGATCTTTCAATGACTATTAAGCATATGCCATAGTACCAGAATAGGAGAAACATCCACATACTTAGAAAAAAATCCTAGGAAAAAGGAAGAGAATAGAATGTCCACATTTACCTTGGAAAATTCTAAGATCACATATCAAAAGGGAGCTCAATGTCTGTCTAAAAACTAAAGAAGTAATTCCGAAGAACCAATATAGCTTTATTAAATGTAGGCTGTGGCAGATTAAATTAATTTCCTTTTTCATAGGTTACTAGTCCCAATAGACTTTAGATATCCATAGCTATGGCTTAGCTTGATTTTAGCAAAACATTTGACAAAATCTCTCTTATTATTCCTATGGAAAAGTAAAGAGATATGGAATAGACAGTAATAAAGTTAGGTCAATTTGGAACAAGTTTAATGATTAAATCCCGAGAGTAGTAGTTGATTAATGTCAGCTTTTATTGTGATCTCTAATGGAGTATATTTCCTCAGGGATTGATTTAAATTCAAATGATATTTTTTATATTCTTAGATGATACACAGGTAGGAGGGGCTAACAAATGACAGAAGCAAGAATCAAAAATAGGCTCAATGGTCTAGAAACCAAATTTAATAAAAATAAAACTTAATAAGTATAAATGCAAAGTTTACACTTGGGTTAAAAAAAATCAACATTTAAAAAAACAGAAGTGTAGCTAGAAAAGAATCTTTTGAAAAAAATTGTGATGTTTTAAGGGACAACAAAGCACAACATTAATGACCATGTGGAAAGAGGTGATAGACTAAGAAAATCAAGATCTATTTCTGCAATGAAATATAATTCAAAAACAGTGATATCTTAAGCTGTATTGGTGAGGCATAGTGTCCACCTTGATAGTTCATGATGTATTTTGTCCTGCCAGTCAGACCACATCTGGATTCTGTGTTTAGTTCTGGCTGCTACACTTTAGGAACGACATTGATAATTGGGCCAAGGTGACTAAATGAAATATAGATAACTATGAATGCTAAATTGGGATACTCAGAATTTGTGGCTTCAGAAAGTGAACCCCTTTTGATGCATAGATAAGCTGCCTTCATTGCTAGTAGTTAAAGTCCATACAATGCTTTTTTTTCCTGCTTGATTTTTGTACATTTCCTCCCATAAATTCTCCTTTCTTTAAAATAAATTCTCCATAGAAGTTGTACCCCCATGCCCTGAAGTACTTTCTCCTCTTTTTTAATATTTCTGCAGCTTTCAGGTTGTTCATATCTTATCTCTAGTTCTATGATCAGTGCAGCATAATGATTAAACTAATTAAAATTGAGAGAGTTCTAGAAAAATAGAATAATACTCTAATTGATTATATAATTTAGATATCCTCAATGATTGATCTTTTCAGAAGAGTAGCACTTCACATGTATCATAAAGATATTGCTTTTGATAGTATTTCATTTTAAAGGCAGGTTTTGGGGGGTGCTTTTTTTTGAAATGGTTTTTTTTTGTTGTTTTTAGTAGCGATTGTATTTAAATTATTTTGCAGTTATATTTTTTGAGGCCTAAAAAGCTTCTAATAAATATCTATGTATATGATCATACCAAACAGTATTGATGACTAGGAGAGACAGCTATGATGTAATGGAAAGAGCCCTTTTCTAGAACTTAGGAGACCTGAGTCTCCTGCTAACTATGAGACTTTTTCATTGAATTCTTTCAGGTCTCAGTTTTATCAAATGTAAAATAAGAATTGGACCAAATAATCCTTTTCTGCCATAAGACAAAGGTCTATGACTTGGGAATACAAATTATACCTTTCAGTGTTTTATGTTGTATTTGGTCAGCAAATCATTGATTTTCTACCCTCCCTCCTTCTGATTCATTTCGACTATGCAGAGGTGACCTTTGTTAAGTTTTTTTTTTCATTCTTATAAGGGAATGAACTGTCTTTTAAAATGTTTACATTTGACACATTTAATACTTTACAATAAAACTTTTAACAGTAATTTGCTTTTTTAAAATAGTAGTATGGTCTGGGAAGTATATGACTTTAATGTTTTAGTATAATGCTTCTGGAAAATTTAGCTTTCAGTGTCATCCCAATCTCTAACTGAAGATGAATGAATGAATCCAAGCTTTATTTTTTTAGATTAATGACCATCTGGAAAGAGGTGATAGTCTAAGAAAGTCAAGATCTATTAACCCTGTGTGACTACTAATCTTTACAAAGTGCTCTGATAATTATTACTCTAATCATCCAATTACATATTAAGAGTAATTATTAATAACAATAGCTTATATTTCAAGGAAATCTTTCCTGTGAATTTGTAGCAAAAATTATGTGCCTGAGGTTAATGATGTACATCAGTTATCTATTGTAGCATTATATGACATGCTACTATTTTAAGAAAAAATGGTGAATCTTTGGTCAATTTTTCAAGTTAATTTCATATTTTCATTCTTTTATAATAAACTAGTCTATTTTTAAAAGATTATTTTAATTGAATTTGTTTTTTTCTGAGACTTGCTAATATTTAATACATGTTTGTGTTAGTTATATTTTTAAAAGAATAGCTTATGGAGTGGCTGGGTGGTGCAGTGGATAGAGCACCAGCCCTGGAGTCAAGAGTACCTGAGTTCAAATCCGGCTTCAGACACATAATAATTGCCTAGCTGTGTGGCCTTAGGCAGACCATTTGCCTTTCAAAAAAACTAAAAAAAAAAAAACATAGCTTGCTAAAATAGGTTATCACATGAATGTTAGGAAATGATTTCTATTTTGTTTCACCTGAAGCAATCTTTTAAATTTAAAATTTATTCATTTTTTAAAATTTATCCATTTTTAATGTTATTTCAAAAACATCTTGGATAAGAAACTGATTCTATGGTTCAGCTTCCTTAGTTATAAGGACATGTTGTTTAATATTATAATTTGATTATATTAATTAGAAAAAATACTAAAGTGTAAGAAAATCTCATTGATACCTATTCCAGTAATTTAGAATTTCTTATAATTTGGAAAGAGCCTTAGTTTGTATTATAAGCATATTGAACAAATAAACAAAATGGAGGTAGTAATAAAGTATTTTTGCCAAATAAAATAAATTCCCTCAAGCACTTTAAAAATAAGCAACTCAGTCTTATTTTTCTCAAAAGGTCTCCTCTGGCCTAGGAAACACTTTTTAAACCTGGATCACTTTTAGATAGTCCAGGGTAACTAATAAAATTATTTATTACACTTAATTATATACTTTGATTTATCTGAATTACTAACATTTTACTGTGTTAGGAGCTAGAAAACCTAATAGAAACAAGATAACCTTTAAAAAAATAAACATTTTATCTAGTTTTAATTAGCAGTGATTCTTAATCTGTGAGGTGTATTCATTGCCCTTTTTGTTATGCATTAAAGTTGGGTTCTGAAAGCAAGTTTTTACTTGAAATTATTTTTACTTGAAATTTTTAAAACCTGTTAATTAGTATTGAGGGTGTTTTCCTCTTGGGAAAATCACCACACCAATGAAATCAGAACCCCAGACTAAAAGAAAACATTGAATTCCTTTATAGATAAATGTTATTTTTGTTCTGGTGTTCTTAAGTAGATATGTATCCTTTGATTTTTTCCCTTTTTTTTGTAAAATAATACTGTTATTTCAGGAGATGCATATTCACTTGGCTTACTTTTCAACTAGGAATTATTTCCTGTTCTCCTTATTTTGAGCATAAAAAGATAAGCCTAGCCACCAATACAAAAAAAAAAAATTGTTCTGAATTGATCACAAAATCATGAGATGTAGAAAAGACAAATCAAAGGAAATAGAAAATCCAAAAGGGGTATAAACTAAAGGTTTTCCCTCAACAAAACTGTTATCTCCCTTGGGTTTCCCTGAAGGATTTCCCCCGTCAGTTACCAGTATGCAGGCCTTTTCTTTTTTGTATCAAAAGAATAAATAGAAAGCTATCTAGGCTTTTTGCTATCCATTCAAATGTGAGGGTTTTGAACCACTGCTTCAACCTTTGGGTAGAACTATAAGGCGTATACTGAGAAACCCTGACACAAACTGCTAGAATTTTAACTGTCAGCAGCTAACCTAGGATAGTTATATTTCATTGATTTTTATATTGCCCCTATTTAGACAGTTTTTGTCTTCTGACTTCATGCTCAAGTTGTTCTGCACTTCAATGTTAAAGTACAGAATTGATTTAGAGGGTAAAAGAAGGATGGCAGAAAAGAATAACTTTGAGAAAGAAGCATAATCTGATAGAAGGAACATGAAACTACAGAATCTTGGAGGTATATTTGAGCTTATCTCTTACAATCCCAACATTTTATAGATAAGAAGATTTAAGACCTCAAGAGATAAAGTGACTTCCTCAAGTCTATATAATGAGTTACTTTCCAAGTTAAAACTAGTGCTCGTGATTTCTAGTACTATCTTCATCCCTCTATGCTGCTTCCAAAGTAGACCTCCAAGGACCTTTTTAGAGATGAGTCTAGGTGGTTTTAAGCGACTTCCTGATTGTCATATATAGCTAGTTAGGGACAGAACTGGAACTAAAGCTTAGGTCATGGGCCTGTCCCCCTGAGGCACATTATCTTTTAATTACCTGTTTTAGATGCATTTTTTAACCACTAAAATTATTTGTCTTTATCTTAGATATATCACATTCAAACTCTTTTGGTCTTTTTTAACTAGTGAAATGATGTTTAGATAATGTGAGGATACATGAGCTAAATGAAAAAGCATTTATGTTTTTTTTGGGGGGGGGGAGACATTATAGACAACCAGAGTAGCATGATTTCAATAATCATGTTTTCTCTAATAGCAGTTAATAAATAACGGAATATTTTCATTTAAAATTTTTCTAACATTGTCAGCTTTGAGATTAGAAATAAGAAAAGAAAAGGAACACTTTTGAAGAAACTTGCTTATTGAGAAAATCCTTCTTCAGGAGCTTGACTTTTACCTGAGTGTTTTCCATAATGTGTCACTTTGTTGATTTCAAGAAAGTAGAGTTTACTGAAGTTCATGGAATTCTGTTTTTTAAAATTAAAAACTCAAAAAATTAGCATTTCCAGCAAAATGACCCATTAAACAATGTAATGTGGAGCAGAAAGTAGACAAATATTATACACACACACACAAAACAAATCACTCCAATGTAGAAAGTAATGGAAGAGAACTTACCCAGGGGAAGTAGGACAAAGAAAAAAAATCTTAATAAAATGAGGCAATTTGAAGGAAGATAAAAAAGCATAAGGAAATATCTGAAAGGAAAACAGAAGAATGGTTACAATTTCACAAGGAAAGATGTAAAATAATGTGGTAAAAAGAGGCAGCAATACAGATATCAGACAGTTTAGCAGATATTCTTAAAAGTATGAGTTCTCATTCCTCAAACAGCAGAAATCTTATAGAAAGATGGATCAAGTTTACAAGGAGATGGATACATGTGAAAGACAACACACTAGATTTATTTGAATGATAAAGGAAGTGACCAGAATGTGAGAGATGATTATTTTACTATATACTGCTCTGGTAAGAACACATCTGGATAACTGTTGAGTTCTGGAGATAGCATTTTAAAGAAAGACATTGACAGGAAGTGCCTAAGAAAAAAATGTCTCAGATGGTAAAGGATCTTGGATGCATAGTGTATAAAGATGAAGAAACTGGGAATCTTAGACTAGACTTGGTATTTCTGGCCCCATGGGATATAATGAGAGGTAAAGGTTAGAAGTTCATCTAGATGGAAGGAAACCATATAAAACTTTCTAAAGGGGAACAGATTTCCTTGAGAGAAATAGAAGTATCTATTTATGAGCACAAGCTAGACAACTCCTTGAAAGGTGTGACTGCAAGGGGATTTCTGTGCCTCAGTCTGTAAAAGGGGAATAATGACATTGTCTCATGGGGTGATTTTTTTTAAGGATAATATGAGATAACATGTATAGTACTTTGCAAACTTTAAAACATTATATTAGGATTAGCTGTTTTTAAAATAAATACATAAAGATTCAATAATCTAATCTCAACACAGTTCCTAGTACCTTGCCTCTCTTTTGATAACTTAAAATCACAGTAGTTTATTAGCTGTCTGTCAGCCTAGTGGTGATTCTTATTTAACTTGTGGTCCATTCAACCCTTGAACTCTTTTTCAGAGGAATCATTTTCTAGCACCCCTCTTCTGTCACCTAAAGTTAATTTTTTTTTGACCTAAGAGTAGGATTTGACATTTAATTGATTTTATTAGATTTGGCTCATTGCTGTATCCTGTCTATAATTAAGAGAACTTGGTTTGGATCCTGGCTATGCCATCCGCTAGCTGTGTGACATCAATCATATTTCCCTTTGCTTTTTGTCTTCAGCTTCC
This sequence comes from Macrotis lagotis, assembly GCF_037893015.1. NCBI lineage: Eukaryota > Metazoa > Chordata > Mammalia > Peramelemorphia > Peramelidae > Macrotis > Macrotis lagotis. The sequence goes on from NC_133664.1 coordinate 150,403,432, forward strand.
TCATTGGTAAAAGGAGCAAGATTTGGCTAGATGATTGATTTGCTCTAAAAATCTTATGAATTAGTCAGTCTGTAAATGTTCACATATTAGACATAAGACCACAAAAATAAAATTAAGTAGTACTACAGCATTCTTTCTTTGCACGATATCCCTTCCATCATGTCAGCATGGTATAATGGACCAAGATCTGGCTTCAAAATTGAGACCACCCAGGCAGTCGTCTACAACTATAAGTTGCAGAACTGTATCCACTCCAGTGAGTCGCTATCCCCCATGAGTAGAGATGAAATTCTCAGTTTGGTTTCTAAAACCCTTCCTAACCTGGCCCTTACCAGTGTCCTTCCATATTCTTGATCCATCAACTGAACCTAGAATGAGATCTTCCCAGTTTCCTTGTTTAGACATTTTATTTGCTATCCTCCATACCTGAAGTATTCTCCATCTCTTCCCCTCCTTGACTTTCTAATTCCCACTTTCTGTTCTCCCTTAGTTGTAGTACCTTCCCTCTGTTGACAGGTTGTTTGTACAGCTGTTTACCTGTCCGTCCGTCCCCCCCCCCCCCCCAATTAGGCTGAGAACCCTGAGAGCAAAGACTTCTGTGGGGTTTTGTTTTGTGTTGCTTTTTCCCTTATATTTATTCCCACAGGACTTGACACATGATAGGTGCTTAACAAATGATGTTCACAGACCAACTTAGTGGGATTCAGATTATGAATTTTTTTCACCACAACACTGAGATGAACACTTTATATTGAAATACAGGGAAGGTGCTCATTCAAGAGATTGAAAAAGTCTTTGTTGGTAGTTTATTCACCAGGAACCTCTCTAGACCAGTGAAATCACAGATCCAATCAAAAAAACCCAGCATAAACATGTATTTAACTTTGTGCATTTTTACTCCTCAAATTTCAATTTAAAATTTTCCCTGCTAAGCAACATGCAATATGATAAAATGAAAATATGCAATTAATAAAATTTACACCCATTTCAAGGCAGTTTTATAAGGGAAAGTTTACGTTACTTGTTAGGATAACTGAACTTTTCTGTTCATCTTGTGTAGAAACTAAAAATTAATTCTTTTCATTTCATTAGTTTGAACAAAATTTTGGGAGTATTCCAGGATGAGGTCAAAAGCCTTTTGTAAATAGAAATGAAAGCTAAATAAAATACTCATCAGACCCGGAAATTTTCACATCACTTATCTTTTCACAGATGTAGTGAAGAGGGGCCAACAGAGAAATTCTCTTTAGATATAATTATATTAAATAATTTTTCCTTAAAAACACTATATTTTTTAGATTCCATTTGTGGTTTAGTAGGCTACTTTTAATTTTATTTCATTTAGAAGGTATTTTTGTTGTCATGTATTTTAATTACTTCACTTGTAAATAAATTTTATTTTCCTAACATTTTGTTTTAAATTATTAACTTTCAGGATGGAGGCTTGCTTCTGAATAATCCTACAGCTTTAGCAATGCATGAGTGTAAGTGTCTTTGGCCAGATACCCCATTGCAATGTATAGTATCCTTGGGCACTGGGCGTTATGAAGATGATGTAAGGAATAATTTAACATCAACAAGCCTAAGAAGTAAACTGTCAACTGTGATCAACAGTGCTACTGATACAGAAGGTTAGTGCTCATGGTTTTCTGTGCTTATTTTGTTCCTGTCCTGACTCTAACTTGCACTAGCTGTATGATCATAAGTAAGTCAGTCTCTCAGATCATTCTCTAGACTATAATTTACAAACAAGTTGTTCATCTGCATCCAGTGGAAGGAATTTCTGTATGGAGAATTTCCCATGCTGAATGATATAGCAGAAGCCTCACCCAAAAAAAACCCTGAGTAAAATGCAGAATGGAAAGGAAAGAGGGGACATAAGAGAAGTCACTCTTTCCTGGATCCTTCTACTTTTTTTTTCCCCCATGACCTAATACCCTCCTGTGGGTTTGCCCATTCATCTCTATGTCTAGCACCAATCTTTCTCCTGTACTTCAGTCCCACATTACCAGCTGCCTAATGGACATCACAAACTGAGTCTTAAAGGCATTTCAAACTCTTTATACACAAAACAATTCATTATACCCCTCCCTACCAAATTCCCCCTTCCAGACTTTTCTATTTCTGTCAAATTCACCTGCATTCTTCTGTCCCCAGGTTCATAAGCATTACCCCAACTTCTCATATCTGCATAGTTTTACATTCTCTGTTTACACAACTGCCACCTAAGCTTAGACCTCATCCCTCCAATTCCCAGGAAATTCTGGTGACTCTTTTTATCTCTGGGATCAAATGTAACCATCTCTATTCCACTTTTAAAGCCCTTGACAGCCTTTCACTACACATCAGCTCCCTCTGGCATGCTTCATCCAGCCCATCTGATCTTTGCACTGTTGATGGCCCAGCTCTGCTTAGTCCTGGCCCTTGTCTGGAAGATCCTTGCGACCTCATAGAATTCATCCAGTCTTTCCAGATGTCCCTTGCTGCTGATGCCATCCTTCACCACTTTTATTGAAATATCATTTGCCTATTTTGTATTCTGTGTATACTTCAGTCCTACATCTGGTATGATATACCACTCTGAGCCAGAGGGTTGATTCACTCTCTTTAATAAAAATATATTCAAATTACCTAGCTGTGTGGCCTTGGGCAAGCCACTTAACCCCATTTGCCTTGCAAAAAAAAAAACCTAAAAAAAATAAAAATATATTCAGTAAACCCTCAGTAAAAGTATTCTAGAGGACAGGAAAAGCAGAGAGAAGGCCACAAGGAAATAAAAGGTGTGCCCATAGAGGGCTGATCAGTATAAGCTCCTGGAGATGAAGAACTTGGTTCATGTCTTGTAACCGGGTCTCTGGTCCTCTAGCATGGCGGGGAAGGGAGAGCACAGGGGCTGTGAGGACTGACAGCAGAGCTGGGAGCTGAAGCAACGGTGGGTGCTGTGAGGGAGGGACATTCTGGGTAGGAGGGTTGGATTGGACAAATGACACCTGGTCATTTAATGACGGAGCAAAACTGCCATTAAAATGTCATATTTCCAATTTGTAGCTCCACTCATTTTGTCATCCTTCTCTTTGTCCTCCTAAATTCATCTTCTACATAATTCAAAATAGTTACCCTTTAGAAAAAGAAAATATGAAGAGTCCTTTCTCATGATATTTATTGTAATTGGATTTTTTCCTGCATTACTGATTAAAATATGAGTGATAAAGTAACTGAACATTGTAGATTAAAAAGTAAAGGTAAAGTTAGTAGATAATCATATAGAAAGTTTCATTTTTAACTTGTATTTCTTTTTGTTTTTAAACAGAAGTCCATATAATGCTGGATGGGTTTTTACCTCCTGACACTTATTTTAGAATCAACCCTGTAATGCGTGAAAACATTCCTCTGGATGAAAATCGAAATGAGAAGCTTGACATCTTACAGTTGGAAGGGATTCAATATTTGGAGCGAAATGAAGAAAAAATGAAAAAGCTTGCAAAAATATTAACCCAAGAAAAAACAACTCTGCAGAAAATTAATGATTGGCTAAAATTAAAATCAGATATGTATGAAGGTCTTCCATTTATATCTAAATTGTGAAAAAAAAATTTGCATGCACCATCCTAAGAAATATGAAATCAATTCTAAAAGAGCTACCCCAGTTCTGTGACAAATTGGTGCATATAGGCATACAAATTAACTTTAAGATAATTATTAGTTATAGAATATGCTGGAAAAAAAAGCTTCCCAGACCAGCATGAACAGTTCAGGGTGTTTGGTACAGAATTTATATTGGAATTAGGTTTTTATGATGTTAATAATTATAGGAACTTTAGGGACTTAACTCCTTGGTTTTAGTAAACACAGTATTTTTGTTTTTGTGAAGTTTTGAGATGTATTATATTTGTGCCAAATGACACTGGAAGTTACTAGAACTCTAATTTTGCTTTTAGGTATCATAATCATGTTGAATTTATTTGAACATTGTGTTGCGTTTGGTTGTTTTTTAATGGAAAATCAAAATTTTTCCAAAGAATCTATTCTAGTACATTTTTACATATTAGTTTAATAATCTCTTAATGGGTGTATAAAAACAAATATTTGCTTCTGTTAGTCCTTTCACAAAAAATAAAATAACTTTAAATACTTAATTTTATCTCCTAAAATTTACTTAGACCATCAGAGTTTGCTTCGAAATATATCACTCATGTATCATTACTGTTCTGATATTTCAAAATACTGTATGGTATCTTTTCTAGATCAGCTCTAACGTTGTCCTTCATTGTTTGAGAATTAATCCTTTGCATTCGTTGAAGAAGATATTCCTTTCAAACTAATAAATTCCTGAAGTACTCTGTTCCAGAAAGGCTAATGTTGTTTTTTCAATGTTAGCAATGTCACATGTTTTATAGGAGTCGAATTGATTCAAAGAGAGACAGAATTCACATCAGTTTTTAAATGAGTAACACCTTAGATTGTTTTAGCACTTTTAAGATGTACAAAGTTTACATGCGTTATCTCCAAAACATCTCAAAATAGCCCTTGGAGATAGCTTGTTTGTAGTATGATCCTCACATTTTAGAAGATAAAGAAATCGAACCTCAGAAACATTGTGAATGACAGTTAGTGTATGTCAGAGATATAGCATTTGACTCGGGTCCAGATTTTGGGATTTTAGGAGGAACCAATGCTACAGCTGACTTACATATTTATTTGCTGATCAAAAACATCTTGTTTTTCTCTCTCAAAATTTGCATGGAAACTTTACATCAGTTTGGAAAGCATGCCCCAGGAAAAACAAGGAAGGATCACTTAATCCACTCATTCCCCCCCAGGCTTCTACCTGAGTTTCAGGTGTTTAGATGGAAGGACCAATTTCAGAATACCATAAGAATAACCTGAAATAAAGCAGGTCCTTTACACTTTCAGAGTGAACAACACCTAATATTGATGGTGCCTACTTCCTTTGGCCAGGGTCCACATCGCTTTCACTTTTTATCCATGATACAAATGTATATGTTATGGAGTTGGAGATTTCACTTCAGTACAACCAGGAACTTCTTCTTATTAGCTGATTTCATTTCCAGAAAGCTCTGTGAATTTACTAGGTTCTTCATCTCCATATTGTTTAAGGCAAAGCTGGAAAATTTATCAGCCATGCTTTTTAAATTTTTTTTTTATTTAAGGCAGTGAGTTAAGAGAGTGATTTGTTCAAGTTCATACAGCTAGGCAATTATTAAGTATTTGAGACCAGAATTGAACTCAGGCCCTCTTGACTTCAAGGCTGGTGCTCTATCTACTGCATCACCTAGCTGCCCCTCAGCCATGCTTTAAGGAGATTTTGAGATTCCAATGTTAATTCTCATGGATTGCTTTTGGAAAAATAATTCAAAGATTTATGTACCCAGGTACCTATGAAATAGAGAAATGTTGAAGTTCAAGCAGTAATGGCATAGTCAATGAATCTTAGCATATGACAATATTATTTTTGTTAGTGTGCACATATCTTCTCTTCCACAGTCTTCCCCCTCCCCTCCCAAATAGATGTAAATAATACATTTTTTAATTCATTATCTTTATCCTGAAAGAACATGCCTCTCCTAACTCTACGTTGTTAGTAATATTTTCCTCTCAAGTCGTGTGTGTCTACCAGACTAAAACTTGAGAACAGTACTGGGGACTATGGAAAGAACACTGACTCGAGTCAAGAGAATTTTTCTCTGATGTACCTGTGAACCTGGATAAGTCACTTAGCTTCCCTGTGCCTCAGTTTCATTATCTGTAAAAAAAGGGAAGGAATTGGACTAGATGGTGCCTAAGGTCCCTTCCAGCTCTAAATGCATGGTACTCCCATTCAGTTTGGCAAAATGTCCTCTTGTTTCTCCTTTCATATTTCATACTTGTGTTCTTTTCTCAATTCATGTGTGTGTGTGTGTGTCTGTGTGTGTTGTGAACCTTCATCACCTGGTGTCCTTGAGCACCAGAGCATGGTTTTACTAAGTGAGAGTGGACCAGTGACTGGAAAGGATATTTAAGCACTTGTATTTTGGTAAATAAATGGAGATCTAGAACTTGTCTCTCTTGTCTCCTGCCCCTTCAACATTCGCCTGGGGAAAGGTTAAGTGAGTCTGGAAAGGGACTCCACACACACACACACACACACACACACACACATATATATAAACTGTGGCTTCAGTTCCTTATCTACCAAAATCATCTTTTAAGGTACAGGACTCACTATGTCATTTCTTGCGGTGTCTAATTGCTCTACAACAAAATTCAAATTCCTTGCCCTGGAATTTGATGGTTCTCATCAGTATGACTCTAGCCTACTTTTCCAACCGTTCTTCAGGTACTCTATATTTCAGTCAAGTCTTTATCTGATTCGGCTCATCTCACTGTAGCCTCAGGAGGCTTAGAATTCACTTCATTCTCATTGCAGCCTTGTAAAAGCTTCATTCACGACTCAAGTGCCATCTCCTCTAGAATGTGCCTTGCTGACAATGTCCTCCCCCTTCTAAAATTTCCTCACAGCACTTTTGTCTAGTTCTTTCCTTTTCTCCATCACATTTTACCTTATATCTGGTTTATGTGTGTGAGTACTTGCCTTCTTACAGTGACCAAGAAGATACTCATAGGGTCCATGTCATTTTTTTCTCACCTTTATATAGTCAAAATACCTTATACCTAGAATGTGCTTAATAAATTTTCAATTTAATTCTATTGCATAAATTATTTACATTAAAAAATAGAATTTGGCACTATATCTAAAGACTTTGGCATTACTAGGGGGAAAGGAACAGTGACTTTGAATCACTTGAATTTAATGATGTTTGTTCTTTGTTCTCAAGAAAGACCATGACATCAAGGAAGTGACACCATGAAAAACACGTGAATTGGATTTGAGTGAGTGGGGCTATACTAAGTCATAGCCTCACTTTCTCCTGAGCCACCTGGGACCAGTGGTCAGATATGAATCAGGACAACTGGAGATGGCCCTGAATGCAAGGCAGTCAGGGTTAAGTGATTTGCCCAAAGTCACATAGTTAATGAATTTCAAATGAGTATCAAATATCAAGTGAGACTGGATTTGAACTACCGTCCTTTTGACTCCAAGGCCAGTGCTCTATCTACTGTGCAACTTAGCTGCAGTTGGAGCCCATGGCCTTTCTCCATGGTATTGAGAGGATAGGACTAATTACTTGAGAATAAAAATATTTATGGTACTCAAAAACCTGAAGGTAGGTATTTCAGAATTCTTAAATTATTCATTGATATGGTTAGTAATTCTTTTTGGGGGGGGCAAGGCAATGGGGTTAAGTGACTTGCTCAAGGTCACACAGCTGGACAATCATTAAGTGTCTGGGGTGAGAATTGAACTCAGGTACTCCTGACTCCAGGGCCCATACTCTATCCACTGTGCCCCCTAGCTGCCTAATATGGTTAGTTATTCTGTTCTTATATACAGAGCTATTCTCTCTGATAAAAAAAAAAACAACTTAAATACAGTACCTTGGAAATGTCCCTAGATGGCAATGGGCTTGAATAAATTACATAGTCTTGCACTTTCTCATTCAAATTTGTCCTGCTTAACATGAAATCAAGGGCATTCTTGAAGAGAAAAAGAATTGCAATAAGGCAAGATAGCCTGAATGGTGTGAAAGGAGAAGGGGCCATGAAATTCCCTCTCAATGATTCCTTGGGAAAAAAATTTAAGGCTTATTTAAAGAACTTTAATCCATAGGTTTTTTTTTTTTAGAGAACCTAACCCCAAGACATCTTTTGTGAAATTAAGAATTGCATTTTTTAAGAAATATGAATAATGATTACTCAATCATAAAGGACACTTATTTATTAAACTAAAGTCAAAATATACTTGAATTTAAAAAAAACTTTTTAAACTAAACTTTACCAAAAAAACACAAACTAAAAAAGGAGATACATGACAAATTTTTATCATTTTACACTAACCATATGATAGTTGATATTTTTTAATCAAATAAATTAAACTGATCAAAGCAGTAGGTTTATTCATCTTTCTGTCCTAGAGAATGAGATGTCAGCAGATGTGAAGTAACTCAGTCACATCTGACAAAATGCTCATGTTCAATGTATAAAATCAATGCTTCTAGAACATTTTTGTCACTTTTTTACATATTGCTAGTTTCCAAAAAGTTCTCTCACATGAATAACTTCCAACAGGTAAGACTGAGTATATTTGTTAAAAGGCCTTTTATCTGATGACTTCAGCCAATTATGGAATTCTGCTAATTTTTGTCGACTTTCATTAAGAACAGTTATAATCTGGAAGCAATTTCCCCCCAGCTTTTCAACTCATCTAAAGATACTTTAAATTTATTAGCATTGATTCTTCCATCATGCCTACCAATGTGTAAAATCAGCAGTTTTTCCATTGTCTTTCCAATTTTACAAATCTCTTAAATAATCACAGTGGCTTTATTCTTGTAATCCCTGAGCCTAGGAGTAGGTAAAATGAAGTTAGTCTCTCTTCTCTCTCTGTTTTCAAAGCAGTACAGATACTCAAATGCATCACTACTACAAGTGATTCTTTTCCTCTTAACTGACAGAATCAATAAAGACTTCTCTACACATATTTTCACACTATAATTGAAAATATTATAGGCCACTTCTCATCCCAACCAAAGAATCATATGAGCTTTTCACCCCTGTTATTGTAGGGGGTTATTGCAGGTTGAGATCTGAAGTTTAAAAAGTCCTACCTAATTTTTATCACCAATTCAAAATTAGCTGGTGATATAAAGAAGCAGAGATGAGCATGAATACATTTACTTATTGCATGCCTGGATTTTATCCACAAAGCTAGTTCTTATGGCAATCTCTTAAAAAGTTCACAAAATAATGTAATGTGGTTTTATGGCATCTACCACTCTAGTTTTGCATGATAATCTTGGTTTGATAATCACCTCATTTTCAATTGGAATATATTTTTTTTCGGTGAAATATTCTGAGTTTTATAACACTTTACTCCCCTCCATGAAGGTGTCTATCACACACACACACACACACACACACACACACACACACAAAGACATACACACACATAAACACTTTTACAAAATGAAGTGTGGGCTACAATGAAATTCAAACAGTTTGTATTACAGAGTATTTACTTTTTCAATTTCACTTAATTCATATATATATATATATATATATATATATATATATATATAAAATAGTACCTTCAGACCTAGTAGATGCACCATCAAAATGTCATTAATGACCAATTTTAAAAATACCAGCTAACTGGTCAAAATTAATAATAATAGGGCCAGTTAGGTAGTGCAGAGAATAGAGCACCAGCCCTGGAGTCAAGAGGACCTGAGTTCAAATTCAGCCTCACATAATAATTAGCTGTGTGACCTTAAGCAAGTCACTTAACCCCATTGACTTGGAAAAATAAAAATAATAATAATAAATTAGTAGTCTCTGAGAGAAAATATTCAACTGTACTGTGTTTTATCAAAACACTGTATTGGAGTGGAATTTGTTCATAATATCCATGGCTATATCTTCAGTAATTATAGAGACCATATTTCCATTAAAGGAAGACTTATTTTTGCTAAGCAACATCGTTTAAGATGAAAATTAAATCAGTTTGGATATGATTATTCAATGTTCGAAGGAAACTTGTACGTTTTCTAATATGAGTTCATATATTTAGAAAATATCAATAATTTTGAAATAAGCCTCTCTCAAAATGTGTGATTCTGAAATGGTCTGAAAAGGTAGTATCATATGATTGAAGTAAACTAGAAACCTCTAATTTATATTTCTTTTGTTTTAATTTTTCTTTTTTTTAGTTTCTGCAAGGCAGTAGGGTTAAGTGACTTGCCCAAGCTCACACAGCTAGGTAATTATTATGTGTCTGAGACTGTGAATCAGTGAAGTGAATCAGAACATGAATCAATCAGTTGTTCCATTATATTTCAGTTATAGCAACATTTTCCCCCCTCTTATTTCCAGTTATCAATAGATAGCTTTTGAATTTATCAAAAAATGTTGCTGCATCAGTAGAGGCAAGACATGGCAGTAAAAGCAAAATGCTATGTCCTTTGATGGATTGCATTCAATTACTAGGACTTCATGTTGGATTGAAAAGTGTGTTAATACCCTATTTTGCAGGAAATATGCTCAATCTAGGATGATAAAGAGCTTTAGATGAGAAGCGGCCAAGTACATGGGGTGTGAGGAATGTAGGACATTTGACTTGCACAGAATGTAAGAAGAGACTTAGTATACACACACACACACACACACACACACACACACAAACACACACAAACACACACACACACACACACACATTGTGCCTATGTGCAGGTATATGAGTGTGAGACAAAGGAATTCACCCCATCCAATCACAGACCTGGAAGAGATCTCCCAACCTGATCAGATCTGAGATTAGACCAGGCCTGCTCCAATTAGTCCTAGGTTGGCTAAGGGTTCCTGACTCAATGAGTTCCCTACATATTACAATACACTTCCATCTGTGATGAGTGAGGCTCATCATATCGATTAGATTGTAACCCTGACAATAAAGTCCAATGGGTGACTCAGAAAGGAGGAGAAAGCCTTTCAAACTGTATATAAACCTGGATGTTGTCACAATTTGGGGCTTTTCCCCCCTAGGGCAGATAGCCTTTTCTGCAGAAAAGTAATAAAAGCCATTTTAATCACTCCAGACTTGTTTTTATAATTATGAGCCATTTATAAAATGGAGTATTCTGCAATATACCCTAGCACATGCCCTAGTACTCCTAAGCAAATAAAAATGTAATTAAAATTAATTTTAAAATTTAATAATGAATAAAAATAGATTTTTTGTTTTTTGAGTCATTTTCATTCTTGGTTTATCATTTCCTTCTGCAGCTCATTTTCTAGGCGACAGAACTGAGGCAAACAGGGTTAAGGAATTTAACCCAAGATTATACAGCTAGTAAATGTCTGAGGTCAGATTTGAACTCACAAAGATGAGCCTTCCCGACTCCAGGTCCAGCCTTTCTATCACACAGTGCCACTTTAAAAAAAATCCATATAGGGGTGGCTAGGTGGCGCAGTGGATAGAGCACTGGCCTTGGAGTCAGGAGTACCTGAGTTCAAATCCAGCCTCAGATACTTAATAATTACCTAGCTGTGTGGCCTTGGGCAAGCCACTTAACCCCATTGCCTTGAAAAATCTAAAAAAAAAAATCCATATATACAATAGGGACATGGATAAGTGATAAGGTAAAGGTCGTTCCTTTTTTTTCCCCAGGGTAATCTTTTTTGGATATATTAAATTTGAAATGCCCTTGGAGTACCCAGTCTAATTTTGATGCAGGGTTAGAGCTTAGGAAAAAAAATTAGGGCTAGATGTAGAGATTTGAGAATAGAAGGCAATTGAATTCAAGGGAGCTGATAAAATCCCCAAATGCTGGTGCATAGAGAGAGAGAGAGAGAGAAGAAAACATTGTTACCCCTGGATGAGGGGGTAACTGAGAAATAATCAGAGAGGAAGAGAACTAAAAGAGCTATATCATAAAACCTAGAGAGAAGAGAATCTCCCAAAGGAGATCTCCAGCAACGTCAAATTCAGCATAAAGTTCAAGAAGGATGAAGTTTGAGAAAAGGTCATTGGATTTCACAAGAGACCAATAGTAACTTTGCAGAAAATATTTTAAATGAATAATAAAATTGGAAGTCAGATTGCAGAGAATTTAGAAGTGAGTAAAAGAAGTAGAGGCACTAAGGAATAGATAACTTTTTTTTATGAGTTTAGCATAGAGATAAAAGATGAAAGATAAGATGAAAATTATTGGTGGTGATAAGATGTAGGATGGAGGTTAAGGATAGATGAGACAAGGACATGTTTGCAGCGAGGAACCAATAAATAAGAAAGATAAGAAAAAGAATAATAGTGGGAACAATCTTCAGAAGGAGATGGGATTGCTTGCATATAGAATGCTTGCTCTTCATCAAAAACTCCAGTGAAGAAAGAATGGGAGAAGAGAAAAAGAGTGAGTTTTTTATTTCTTCCAGTGAGGAAGGTAAGGCTGGTTCATAGTTCCATTTTCCTTTTGCTTTTCTAACAAACTGATCCACATTTTTTCAAGTAAAAGGTAGTATCATATGATTGAAGTAAACTAGAAACCTCTAGTTTATATTTCTTTTGTTTTAATTTTTCTTTTTTTTTTAGTTTTTGAAAGACAGTGGGGTTAAGTGACTTGCCCGAGCTCACACAGCTAGGTAATTATTATGTGTCTGAGACTGCATTTGAACTCAGATCCTCCTGACTTTAGGGATGGTGCTCCAACCACTGTGCAACCTAGCTGCCCTCTAGCTTATATTTCAATAGAGCACAGCTGATAAAGATGACAAAAAGTTCACTGTTCTGGATCCCACTGACCCCCATACTAATATGTCAACTATTTTCTCAAATAGTAGTTAAAGGTGAAAAGGAACCACAAAGATAATATGGTACCTGAGTTGGTGCGGAGACTTTCTATGAAGGAATATGGGCTTTCTATATATTTCTATCCAATCTGGTTAAATGAATTTTGTGCCTTCTAAGTTATTACTAAATTAATCACTTTTTTGGAGACATAATTTAGACATGCCCTAGACCCTAACCTGACTGATATATACCCTCCTCTGCCTCCCCTCTTAAACTGGCCTTCTCTCCAGTGATGTTTCTGAGGCATCACTCTCCTGCTCTTCCTTCTCCTCTGCCCCCCAGAACAGTCCAAGATTTACTATAGTCTCAAGTCCAAATTGACTGTGACTCCCCATTTCATCTACAGAGGCCCAGAATTTTATATAAACATACAGGAAGTTGTCCTCTTCTACCTTTTCAAAAATAATGAAAACTAAAAGAAAACATAAGTTGCAGAAAAATCTAAATTTGAGGAAATAAGTGAGATAATATTTGTTATATTTTATCATTAATGATGTTGATAAATCCAGCACTAGATAAAATTAGCAGTATGATTTTTCTTCATCTAAGGGAAGCAAGAAAGTTTTCTCAAGTTATTTCATTTTCCTTCTGTAGGGCATAGCCCACTAGATATATTCAATTATCATAATTCCTATACCACCTCATTCTGGAACCTCTAAAATTGCTGTTATGGCAATTGTACATGGATAAAGCAGGCAGAAAATAATTAGTTGATCAATAAGTATTTACTTAGCCTCTACTAAGTGTTCAAGTGATAGGGAGTAAGGAAATGAATGTATAACCACTACTGTACTCTGTACAGGATTTAAAAAAAAAGATAATTAACAGAGGGAAGGCACTAGAATTACAAGGCGTTGTGGAAGGTTTCCAGAAGAAGGTGAGATTTTAGTTTTTCCAAAATTCTTCTGAGAAGCAGAATGCCATTTGCAAGAAACTGATATGTCAGTAGTATAGATTTTTTTTTTTTGTAGTTTTTGCAAGGCAATGGGGTTAAGTGGCTTGCCCAAGGCCACACAGCTAGGCAATTATTAAGTGTCTGAGGCTGGATTTGAACTCAGGTACTCCTGACACCAGGGCCAGTGCTCTATCCACTGTGCCACCTAGCCGCCCAGTAGTATAGATTTTTAAAGAATATCATGGTGGGAGCTGGATTGTGGAAAATATAGATAAGGGTTTCATGTATGAGTAACATACTTTTGATGACTGTTGCCTTCCTTTTGGTTTTGTTTGTTTTTGAGGCTGTCTCTCTAACTCATCAGATTTGGAAACATGGCAGCCTCAGACTAGTCAATCATCACAGAACCTTGGACCCTTTCCATGTCCATTTCTGACCTGGACCAGATGTCCCTCCTTAGGCATCTTGGTGCCCATCGCCTCCATTATATTGGTTCTGGACTCAGATCAGACTCCAAATCAGCTTTAGCCCTATGGCAACTCAGAACCCCAAGCTCCAGTGACACACCAATGTCAGCCTCTCCAGTTACAAGGAATTGCAGGTGTGAACTATAACTAGGCTTCCCTTCTGTTTTGCTGAATGTTTAGAAGACAGACAATTCTACAAAGAAATATGTATATTTAGAACAAACATTAGCAAAGTCAATATTAGTTGCTATATTTAGAAGCCTAGAAGTCTGAATTTAATAAATAGCTACAACTCCTCATATGTCATTGTAGTCTTTATATCTATGTTGCCTAGAACAATGATTGGTACACATTTAGTAAATGCTTGCCAATTGTTTAATTGCTGTGTTAGAAAGGAGGGAAACAGGTATTTATTAAATGTCTACAGTATGCCAGTATTGTGTTAAGCATTTTATAAATGTCTCTCTTTATCTTCACAAAAACCCTGAAAGGGGGATATTATTATCCTCATTCTACAGATGAGGAAACTGAGGTAGACTGAGATTAAGAGACCTGCCCAGAATCACACAGCTAATAAAGGATGAATTATAGTAAAAACATGTTTCCCGATATATTTAAAAAACCCCACAAAAATGTTAATTTAAGAACGGTATGACTATTGTTCCAAATACCAGTTACAGGTTGTATTATATAATCATGGGTTGCAAATGCCTAGCAAAGAATATGCGAGTGTTCTTTTGTGTGAAGAAACTCTGTGTGTGTGTGTGTGTGTGTGTGTGTGTGTGTGTGTGTAGATTTGTACAGAGTGCTGCTTTTCTGCTTTGTCATCATCTCTAATTTGGAATTGGTTGTTTAAAGAACTGGAGAATTAACCTGAGGTGTCCCTAATTTTATAATGAGGCCAATCCTATCCTTTGTTTAGGAGTAGGTAAGATTTCCTCTCCGGAAGAGACCGATAACAAGAAGTCTCTCGGACAGAAGGGTCTTTGTTGAACACTAGTTCGTTTATGGATTCTTTTTAGGGTCATGAAAAGTAGGCTAGGCTTTCCTCTAGGTGAGGTAATTTGACTTGATGTACAAATGAATTGTTGAGGGTTCCTTCCAGTCCTACTTTTCTATGATAACACATGAGGAGCAGGTAACAAGAGGTAATTTAGACCTGAAAAGAACAATGGATTCAGAGTCAGGAGATCTGGAATTGAGCCCTGGTCCTGTAATTTTTAGCAAAATGACAATGGGCAGGTGAACTTAGTTTCTACATCTCACTGTTTTTTTTTTAAGGTTTTGCAAGGCAAATGGGGTTAAGTGGCTTGCCCAAGGCCACACAGCTAGGTAATTATTAAGTGTCTGAGACTGGATTTGAACCCAGGTACTCCTGACTCCAGGGCAGGTGCTCTATCCCCTGCATCACCTAGCTGCCCCAGTTTCTACATCTGAAAAATGGAACTAATAATACTCTTTCTACCTCAAAATGTTGGGAAGAGAATATTTGGTAAAATTGAAAGTGTGTCAGAATGGTGAATTATTTATTGTGTGTTGCAAAGGAAAGGACACCCACCTGGTAAGAGGACCTGGAGCAAGTCACTTAACCATGTTGGGTCTCAGTTTTCTTATATGGAAAATGAGGATGTTGGGCTAGATAACTTTTAAGTCTCATGTCTAGCTTTAAATACACAGGATTATTATACTAATC
Source organism: Macrotis lagotis (assembly GCF_037893015.1). Lineage (NCBI taxonomy): Eukaryota > Metazoa > Chordata > Mammalia > Peramelemorphia > Peramelidae > Macrotis > Macrotis lagotis. The sequence goes on from NC_133664.1 coordinate 150,418,947, forward strand.
ATGGTAGAGGTAGATTTTAGCATTAGAATAAGGAGTCAGAAACCTTGCTTTCTAAAATTCCAACTTGGCCATACTCACTATGTAACTTTGACCAACCTTAGTTGGTAACTTAAAGTGTAACAAAGTAACTTAACCTTAGTTTACTTAACTTCAAAATTCTCTTAAGTTCCCATCCTATCATAAAATTTGATGATGGTAATTCTGTGACTCTAATTCAAGTCTTAATCAAAGAAGAAATTAGAACTGACAATCATGGTGAACCCAATAATTGTTTCTGTTAAAATTATTTCTGGTCATCCAGTTTTCATACCAACTTCTTTTAAATGTTGCTAACAAAATTTCCTGATGTGATATTGGCTTCTCTTATCTATTCATATTGCAATAGTGAATTTAAAGGAATGTCCTCATTTGTTATTTAAAGATTTTTTGGAGAAATGACAAAGATCTATTATTTCAGGCAGGTAGGTGTCTAAGAATGCTAAGGTAGGAGGAGTCAGGAAGACCTGAATTCAGACCTCATATAAGCTATTTAGCCTCTATCTGTTTCAGTTTTCTCAACTGGAAAATAGAAATAATAATAATAATAGTACCTATTTCTTATGTTTGTTGGTAAAATTCAATGAGATAATATTCATAAGACCATCGTTTTTTAGTCGTGTCTAATTCTTTGTGACCTCATTTGGGATTTTCTTGGCAAAAGGTACTAGAGTGGTTTGCCATTTCCTTCTTCAAATCATCTGAGAAATGAGAAAAACTGAGGCAGAGTTAAGGGTCACATAGCTACTAAATGCCTGAGGCCAGATTTACAGTCACAAGGATGAGTCTTCTGATTCCAAGCCTGGTTGGTGCTCTATCTACTGAAACACCTATTGGCTCCAAGTGCTTAGAAAATGACTGGCACTTAGTCGGAACTTAAATGCATGTTTTCCTTTTTTCTTTTAAAATTCCTACATTAGATAAATTAATGTTCATCTGTGTCAATAAATGGCATCTGATTTGGTTAATAAATACTTTAAAATTTTTTTGAAACTTATATACACCTAAGTTTTATTGTTATTTTGAAGAATCCATCTTGAATAGTTTTTACATTTCCAAAGTCACTACTCTAATTCAGACCCTTATCTTCTCATACTTGGTTTACTTAAATTCTTAACTGCCTTTCTAATTTCTTTTTTCTTTTTTTTTTAATTTTTTTTTTTAGGTTTTTGCAAGGCAATGGGGTTAAGTGGCTTGCCCAAGGCCACACAGCTAGGTAATTATTAAGTGTCTGAGGTCAGATTTGAACCCAGGTACTCCTGACTCCAAGGCTGGTACTCTATCCACTGCGCCACCTAGCCGCCCCGCCTTTCTAATTTCTGATGGAAAACTGGTGATGCCAAAAACAGGATAATTTTTTCCCTTCAAAACTGAATTACCCCAAAATGTAGGTCCTGTTTTTAATACACAATGAATGCAATAGAATAATCATGTCCAATGTGTGTGGTGTTAGTCTAACTAGTTATGAATACAGATAGAGCAAAACCAGTGATGTCTTTTTTCTTCTTTAAGATAATCTTTTTATAAGACCATGATTGAATAGATATGAAAAATAATCTTTTTTTAACATTTGTAAGAATTTATCAAGTCATATGTAGGCTTTATTCTTGCCTTTCTCATTCCCCTACACTTTCTCTTTACAAAGCAAGAAAAATAATAACATTTGTATTCTTGTCTACTTACATGGCTGGTGTTGTCATTTGCTCAGTGTTGGTGGATTACTCTCAATTCTAGTAATGTTTCTTCTAGAATACACTTGGGCTTAATTGACCCTGGGTAATTCATTTAAATTCTCTTGGGCCATAGTTTCCTTAGATATAAAAACGAAGAATTTGAACTAGATGACCTCTAAAGTGCCTTCCAGTTCTACCACCTATGAAAGATCTCTAAATTAAATAGAACTAGTTAAAATTGCTATTAGGATTTTAGTCTAACCCCCAAATGAAACTTGGACTCTATCCCTGGCTCTCCTTTTACAAGTTCTGACACTCCATCATCATAGGTATGTTACCTTTCGTGGAAGAAGGCTGCTAGGACACAACATCCTTCAAGAATCTCTTCTCTATGGTGCAGAGGATAGAGCACCAGCCCTGGAGTCAGGAGGATCTGAGTTCAAATCCTGTCTCAGACACAATAATTACCTAGCTGTGTGACCTTGGGCAAGTCACTTACCTCCACTGCCTTGTTAAAAAAAAAAGAATCTCTTCTCTATGACATTTCCCTGTCATTTCTAACACCTTTTTAATGCATTACCTCCTATGTTTGCTGGTAAGATCCAGTAAGATAATATTTATTAGGTAAAATCCAATGAGATAATATTCTCAACTAGAATATAATCTCATAAGGGCAGAGACTATCTTGTTTTCTTGTTTTATATCTCTAGAAATTAACACAGTTCCTGAAACATAATAATCTCTTAATAAATGCTCTATCAATTCATCTAATAAAACATTTTGTGAAAAAAAGTTCAATTACTGCTTCCACTAAAGTTTTATCACTCTGCTGTCTCATCATGGAATGGACTTGATTATGGGTTTTTAAAGACTGTACCAGGAGAGTACAATCTCTGAAAAAGGTCATATCCAATCTAAAGACTGGAAGTGCCAGCCCAGCAGCAATCTATCGACTAAGGATTTACTTAGGGTCAGAGAGGCTAATTACCCAACAATGACCAAGAGGTGATCAATTTATTTTGACCAAAGTGAGTCATGTGATTGCAAAGGGGTTGCAACAATACCCTCTTAAAACATTTGTTGAATAGAATTGCATCAATAAGAGAATCGGCATCAATGAAAATAAGGGAATTCTTGAAATAGTAGAGTATGTATCTTCTCAGATCCTTTCAACGACTCTTAAAATGGCTTTTGAAAAGCAAAGACCCAACATAAATTTCCCCAGAAAGAGATGTTCTAGAATGATGTGGATACTCAGGCACTCAAATGGCTCCTTAATGAGGATGTTTCCTTCTGTGATGCAGTCACATCCATGCCTCCTCATCCTATGGTACTCTTTGATTAATTAATTAATTCATTCATTTATTTCTTTATTTAGGTTTTTGAAGGGCAATGGAGTTAAGTGACTTGCCCAATGCATCACAGCTAGGTAATTATTAAGTGTCTGAGGCTGGATTTGAATTCAGGTCCTCCTGACTCCAGGGCCAGTGCTCTATCCACTGCATCACCTAGCCGCCCCTCCTATGGTACTCTGGTTATTATTCTCCTATATGTTCTATGCAAAGCCTTCCCCCTTTACATTTTCATTTCTTTCTCTACATCCTTATATATAACATGCATATAAATGTGAAGTCAAGCTTCATTAATATTACAATATACAAACCATGGAATAAAAATTCAAATCCATCTTGAAAGAAAAATCTTTGCACTTCTTGTTTATTGCTTATTCTTATGTCCCTTATTTGCCAAATTCAAGTATAACTGAATAATTAATTTCATCTGAATATTTTAGAGATCATCTATTCCATTTATTTCTTTCAGCCTAAGACATAGAAAGGAGGGTGATTTCACTTAAAACATTTTGTTCTCTTACTGGCAGAAGTTGACCACCATCCAAAACAGATTCAGAGGCCTACAGATGCTCCTAGAATTACTGTTTTATGTAGTTGCCCAAGCATTTGATAAATGTGTCCCAGAAGTCACACTACTTACTTTGTTCATTATATTTTAACTTCTTTACAAATTGTACAAATAGAAATACTGCATAACACCCCAAAATGCTAATTAATAAGGATCATTCGTTTGATAAATGTGCATTGTAGACTTTATTGTGGACTTGTATTATAAAAAGAAATAATTTATGCTGACTCAATCTTACCTGTAATCAATGTAAGCTTTGTACATGTACTTGCAAATTTCAATTTAATGGAAGTTAAAGAGGTTCCATGGTGCAAATAAAAATGAATGTATGTTCTCAAAGAAATATTCTGTGAAATTCCCTAAAGGCAACTAGCCAACAAGCTGGAAATCTCAAAGGCCTGAGTCATGAGAATTGTAAGAAAAGCCTTCTTTTTCTGGAATGTTATCAGGTAGCAATGACTCATTTCTTCCCCAATAGAGAAATAGTTCAATTAGTAAGTCAGCAATGGAAGACTACAGATTGTGGTATGCTTATGGGTGTTTGGATAGCAACAATAATAACTGATGTAGGAGTACTTCCTTCTAGCTTTCTTCTAAGGGCCTCTCTCAGCTCTGGACCCAGGCATACAGATAAGGTTCGTTACTGGAGGAGAGCCTGGTCTCTGGAGAGATGAGTCAAGTTCTTTTATTTCATACTCTGACCTTTTTTCAGTCCTTATCCCTCTTTACCTGCTTGCAAGACTTTCATATTGATGCTCACATAATTCTCTTATCACTCTAAGATTTTGTGATATTCCTGGTTCTCTTCCTATCTCTTTGCTTTGTCCTTCTCAGGCTTCTTTGCTAGATCTTCATCCAGCCTGTTAACCCATTGGTGTCCTCTAAGGCTTAATCCTGAGTCTTCTTTTCTTCTAAACTATTTCTCTTGGTAGCTTCAGCTCACTTGGACCCAATTGTCATCTATATGAAAATGATTCTCCAGTCTATTTTATTGAACCCCAAATTTTCCCCTGAACTCCAGTCTCACATCTCCAACTCTTTTGAACAACATCAATATAGATATTCTGCTATTGTCTTGAGAGCAACATGTCCAAAACTTAACTTTCTCTTAAATTTTACTCTTCTTAACTTTTTTTATTACTGTGGAGGGCATCACCATTCTCTCAGCCCCCTATCCCCACCCTGGGCTCATATACTAGGTATCATACTTATTCTTTCCTCTCCTCACGTCTGGCTAATCTTTTACTTGGTCCTGTTGATTCTTCCTTTATAATATCTTGTACATACTTCCTTCTTTCCTCTAATTCTGACACCACTCTTTTGCAGGTCCTGATTACTTTATACTTAGACTATTGCAATAGCCTCATGTCTTTCTCCAGTCTGGTCCATCCTCCATTCATCTGGCAAAGGGATTTTTCCTATAGCTCATAACTCTTCCACTATCCATTTAATAAATTCAAGTGGCATCCTATTACTCCAAATTTAAATATAAATATAAAATCCTTTGTTTTTCTAATAAAATCTATAACTTGGGGCGGCTATGTGACATAGTGGATAAAGCACCAGCCTTGGAGTCAGGAGTACCTGGGTTCAAATCCGGTCTCAGACACTTAATAATTACCTAGCTGTGTGGCCTTGGGCAAGCCACTTAAACCCATTTGCCTTGCAAAAATGTAAAAAAAAAATAAAGTCTATAACCTGTTCCCTTTCTACCTCCTTCTGGCTTCTCCAAAAGTTTCTGGGAGTAGAAAAACCCCTAGAAAAATCAGATCAGTCTTTAGACTAGTCATGCAGTCAAGCAATGGACCAGTATTTAAATCCTTTCCGTCTTGAAATGTGCTGGCATAGTTTTGAGGACTCAGGGCAAAGTGAAATTTTGGAAGATCTTATTGGAGATTTCTTTTTCACATTACCTTTTTGTCCTCAGTTCTTTATTTTAGAAATAAATTTAAATGATCAAATTTTGCACTTTAGGTAAAATTATGGGTCCCATATCAAAAAGAATCTTCTCACTCTTGTTTTTGGCAATTGTGAAAAGGTAAAATGATGAGATAGAAAGACTTCCTGGAAGTAATTCAAGCAACTGAAGTCAATAAAAAAAGTTTCAAAGAAAAAAAAAGTTGGTGGAACCAATTCAGATCATTCCCACTTTCCATTAAAAAAAACTCTTATAGCTATTGACTAAATCAAATAAAAAATATAACATCTACAATTAAGAATGATTCATGCCAAAAAGTGGATTTCTGTAATTGTGGGAAGATGGAAGAATAAGTCAGAAAATTACCTAACTTGCCCAAATCCTGTCAATAATTTAAAAAACGTCTCAAAGTGAATTCTAGGGCTGCAAAAATAATTATAAGTCAGTATAAAATAATTGTCCAACCTAAGACAACTTGGGATAGGAAAGATCTGACCTCTCAATGTGGTGATCTGGTGAAGTGTGCAGCTCTGCTGAGTCAACAAACAGCAAGTCCTGGGGTCCATTGTGTCTGCAACAGTCTTAGTTATATTCCCATCATCCCCCCCCACCCTTCATGGACTGTGAGGGCTTGGGTTGTTCAGAGGAAGATGATGGCCGGCAGCTGACAGTGGACATAGGACCTAGTCACATTTGGCCAGACACAGCCCCAGGCTGCGGCTGAAGGTGAAGAGGAATATTGGTGAGTGTAGTAGAAGGGGCAAGAGTGTTTGGGTGGCAGTGGTGCTGGAGGGTCAAACTGAAGCTCCAGGGCAGAGAGGTGTATTTGAAATCATTCATAGATGAAAGAGTCATGACCATACCTGGTTTTAGATCATAGAACATTGGAAGAATCTAGAGATCAAAGGATACCAGGTAGAGTTCAGAAAACATCAGTATGAAAACCTGAAGCTTGAGACATTATCGCTTGCACTCCTGGACCAGAACTGACCCCACTGTAAAGTTAGGCAAGAAATAGGTAGTTTAAAAAAGTGAGTAAGAAACATAGATATTTACTATCTGATGGAGAAGATGCGGTTTAAACTCAGAAAAAAACAATGAAGTCAAAATAGTTATTTGAAAAACTTCAAAGAAAAATGCAAAATGGTAAAAAACCCAAAAAGAGTTATCAAAAAAGCTTTAAAAGGACTTTTAAAATCAAATAAGAGAGGTTGAGGAAAAATAGGGAAGAAATAAAGAGTAATGGAAGAAAATCAAGGAAAATTACTGGAAGCAATAATTGGAACCAATTGGAAAAAAAAGAGATCCAAAAGCATACAGAAAGAAAGAACTCCTTCAAAATTAGAATTGGACAAGAAGAAACTAATGACTTTTTAAGACATAAAGAAATAATAAGACAAAAATCAAAAGAATGAAAAATAGAAGAGATTCATCATTAGAAAAATAGAAGAGAACATGAAATATATCATTAGAAAAAGAACTTATTTTGGAAAGCTGATCAAGGAGAAATGATGTAAGAATTATTGAATTACTTGAGAGTTATGATTAAAAAGAAAAGAGTCTAGATACTATATTTCAAGAAAACATTAAGTAAAATTGCCCTGAAGTTTTAGAACTAGAAAGTAAAATAGATATTGAGAAACAGAAAAGCAGAAATTTTGGACAAAAAAATTTATAGACAGTTTTTTGGAAAAAACCCTCATATATAAAATATAGAGAAAATGTAATGAAATTTATAAGAATATGAACCATCCTCAATCTATAAATGGGCAAAAGATATAAATAGGCAATTTTTGGAAGAAATCAAAACCATATACATATATATATATATTTTCACATGAAAAATGCTCTTCTATTGATTATAAAAATGCAAATTAAAACAACTTTGAGATGGGAAAAATGCCAAATGTGAAAGGGATGTGGAAAAATTGGGATTTAAAGTGCACTGTTGTTAAAATTGTAAAGTGATCCATCTATTTTGGAGAGCAAGAATTATGCTCAAAGAGTTTTAAAACTGTGAATATACCCTTTGATCCATTATCAGATCTATTTCCCAAGGTGATCAGGGTAAAAGGAAAAAACTATATGTTCTAAAATATTTATAGCAGTTTTGTGGTAGCAAAGAGCTGGAAATTTAAGGGGATGTCCAACAGCTGAGGAAGGACTGAGTAAATGATTGTGAAGTACACTACTGTGCTGTTAAGAAATGATGAGCAGATTGATTTTAGAGCAACATGGAAAGATTTGCATGAAATAATGCAAATTATTTTAAAATCAAATAAGAGAAGTTGAGGAAAATTAGGGAAGAAATAAAGTGTAATAAAAAAAATCAAGAAAATTATGAAAAGGGGCAGCTAGGTGGCGCAGTGCATAGAGCACTAGCCCTGGAATGAGGGGTACTTGAATTCAAATCCAGCCTCAGACACTTAATAATTTACTAGCTGTATGGCCTTGGACAAGCCACTGAACCCCATTTGCCATGCAAAAAAAAATTAAAAAAAAAACTAAAGAAAAAGAAAAAAGAAAATTATGAAAAGAGAGTCAACCAATTGGAAAAAGAGAGCCAAAAACTTACAGAAGAAAAAATTTCTTAAAAATTAGAATTGGACAATATTCTTTCCATATAATATTCTAATGTATTTAGTAATAGCAATATTATTTGGAGAATAACTTTGAATAAGTTAATCTGAATAATATGACTATTCAAATCAACTACACATAACTTATAAAGTAAGATTTTATCTATCTTCAGATAAAGAACTGATTTGTGGAACTATGTATTGTATTTTCATATATACATATATATATATATATATATATATATATGTCAAATGTTGCCTATCTCTAGTGAAAGGTTGGGAGGGCAGGGGAAAAAACAGCTTAGAACTCAAAATGCACACACACACACACACACAAACACACATATACACACAAACATACACACACAGAAAGATTCATGTCCTTGTCTTAGATAAAGTTTTGATCTTTGTTTTCTTTTGGTTTAAATGATTATTTATCAGTATGAAGTTTTCTTTTTATGAAAATTCCCTCCACTAATGGAGAAAACATTTGGACCACAGTCTTAGCTGTTCATGATACTGAAAAGCTAAGTAGCTTAGGATCATAGGATCATAGATAGAAGTTAAAAGGGAATTTAAAGGTCATCTAATCCAATTTTATTGTTTCACAAATAAGAAACTGAGGCACGGAGGAGATAAGGGACTTCTCCCAAGTAATACAGGTAATAAGAGACAGAACCAGGATTCAAATGCAAGTTCTCTGATTCAAATTCAGAATTCTTCCTACTATACCTACTATATCCATACTTACCTATGGTCAGAAGGTTGTCAGAGAAAGGGCATGAACTGTCTTCCTTAAACCAAAGCCAGTCTTCTACCCATTATACCATTTTAAGGCTCTGTGTCTCTGTCTCTGTCTCTGTCTCTGACTCTCTCCCCCCCTCCCGCCCCCACTTTAGTCTGGGATGCTATGACATGCCCATTGTTACATGAACTTAGCAAATACCAATGGCTTATCTTACATTCCATTTTCTGATATTGTGCATACTTTCATTTTGAATAATTCTGTTTACAAAATGAAATTGAGAGTCACAAGTAAAATTCTTCTATTAGAGATTAAATTCATTCAGGATGTCTTGCTTTCAGCAAGTCAAGTCCGGCCTTCACAAAACTAGGAATTTTGGTGGAATTAAGATCCATTGAAGACCAGGAAATGTCTAATCTTTCTCACATGAATGCCACATTACCACAAACTGCAGGTGCTGATATTTTGATATTTCTGAATGTATTTTCTATCAGAATACACTAAATCCTTACTTATTTTAACATGCTCTTGAACCTCTACTCACTTTCCTATTCTTTATTTTGAATTATGTGAAGAATGCACAGTTTGGATTTAAAAATAAAAACTGAAGAAGCAATGTAACCCAAGACAACATTTTTTTTTGTTTAATATATAAAGGAAGTTCTTGTTTGTATATGCATAAAGGGTCATCTAAAATAAATGCTTTTCATGATTTTGATGACTTTTTGGATGATTAGAGAGATTGTATTATATTTTGTAACAAGAGCATAAAATTATTTTTAATGTCACACATTTATTCATTTAGCATTCTTTGTATGATAAGATGTCTATTTGCTCTTTTTCAAAAATGTCTCATAAAATGCAGATAACGAGTTTGCTCATGATCATAAGAGTAGTTTTTAGTGATGTGTTGTTTGGGAATTTGAGAATCTGGCTTCAAATTCTGGCTTTGCTACATATAGCCTAGATAAATTTGGGCAAGTCTTTTGGGGGACTTTGTTTCCCTTATTCATATAATGGCATTTGCTTAACTCTGGAAACTCTAGAAAACCTTATTTTCCTTCCAACTCTAAATTTATGTTCTTGCAGTATTTTTGAAAGCATCAAGTATTACAAGGATGCTAGCTTGTGAAAAATGTAATTCTTTATGATATCTCTTGGCAATCCAGTAAAGCCACCCTTCTCAGAATGACTATTTTTTAATGTATAAAATAAAACTATAGAATTTTATAGAAAATCAATTCATTTGAAATAAAGATTTCTTTTTTACCTCACCCAAATTCATACTTCCCCTTGAACATCTGAGGGCCCTGGATTAAGAATCTTTTTTCTAAAACAGCTTTCTCCTTAGTGTAGCACTGAGCATTCCTATGTAAGAGGCCAGTGTTTGATTCACTCAAAGGAGCTGTACTTGGACCCCTGAAACATGATTCTGGGAACCAAGTCAGTGAAGACCTTGAATTTGAAATATGTAGGACTATATTGATTTTGCTTATTCATTAAGAGGCATGAAAGGAGAAAAAGAAGAATTCTCTTTGGATCATAAAAGATTCAAAATAGTGAATGTATTTTATTCAGTTTATTTTAACTGTTTCTTCTGTATATAACTTTTATCTCCCTTATAAGAATGTGAATCCCTTAGTGGAAGGCACCATAATATATGCTTCTCTCCTAAAAGGACCTAAGATAGCATTAAATACACAATACACAAACAATGCATACAACACAGTGAGTAAAACTAAATTTAGTTGAGTTTTTCTCACTGATGATGGTGAGGGAACAAGACAAAAGATTCTTCCTAGAGACTATACTAAAATTTGTTCTCTTCTAGTAAAAATTAAGACATCTATAATAGAACTGAGAATGAATATTGTTGTCTATACTAGTAACAGATATGTTGCAGGAAGATAAAAATCACACTTGGGTTACAAAGCCTTTAATTTCCTTTGATTTCCATGTCTTAGATTAGTTTGTTTTGCAGACTTCCAGGTCTTATAAGCTGGCATGGATGTGTTAAAAACTGAAAAGGTCAAGCTTATTAGGTAGAGACAAAGAACTCCTTGAATCTGAACTAAAATATAACTTTGTTTTCTTTCCTTTTTTAAAATAATATGTTGTGTTGCTGTATTTGATTTTACATCATAGTTATTTCTGGATACACTGCCTATCCTTACTCCCACTGGGCCTTCTCTTGTCACAAATTAAAACAGGCTAGCAAAATCAACTGGTAACTACAACTGATAGTATATAGAACATTCTGTAACAGTAGAAACTTCTGTATTCTAAATTTTTGTTGCTCTTGTTTAGTCGTGTTCTACTCTTCATGGCCCATTTGGGATTTTCTTGGCAAAAATATTGGAAAGGTTTGCCATTTCCTTATTCAATTCATTTTACAGATGAGAAAAGAGAAGACAACAGGGTTTAGTGACTTGCCTGAGATCAAATACTAGGAAGTCTAAGGCTGAATTTGAACTCACAAAGACGAGTCTTCCTGATTCTAGACCCTACATTCTAGCCAGGGAGCCACCTAGATGCCCTAGACTAGTGACCCATTCTCTTCCTCACTTCTCCCATCTCTGTGCCCTTGTTCATCATGTCTGTCTCTACCCACTGAAATTCTACCTTTTCTCAACTCCTTTGCCATATTTTCTGTGAAGTTTTCTCCTGATTCCCTAGTTATAAATGATCTCCTCCCCTTCCTTAAACTTCTTATAGTTCTTTAACCTTGACATATTACCTCAAATTAATAATTGATTGAAGTGTTTCGATGATGGTGATAACATTTTCTACTCTTACCAAATAGTTTTTGGTGAGTTTCTTAATCTGTCTGTGCCTCCGTCTATGAATTCTAAAATAGCTAATATCCTTATACATTTAAGTTATTGAAACTTAAACTTTTGGGATACTCTGTGTCTTAAGTTTGTAAAACCCTTTATATGCATGTATTATATTAGCTGATCCTCACAACTGCCCCATTGAGGTAAGAGATATTATTATTCTTATTTTACAGATAAGTCATGGTGGTAAACAGTCAATCTTCAATTTAAAATCACCTAGATCAGAATCCTACCCTTGCTGCATACTGGCTATGTGTCCTTGGGTAAATCACTTAACCTTTCAATAGCCCTTAGGCAGCTGTCTAAAACCATATGTGTCAGAGATTACCTATCTGTATGGAAGAGGGAGTTTCTTCATGGGGAGCTAATGAAATCATTGGTATGGAATAGTAAAAACAAGAAAATTGAAGTGCAGAGAGATTATACTGTATGCTCATGGTTACATTTAATAAGTATCAAAGGCAAAACTTGAACCCAAACTCTCCTAGCCTCCCCCAACTCCCTTATTCTAACACCAACATTCTTTCCATTATTTCTAAATGCTATTAACTGGTCATGTGCACTGTTACTTTATCTTTTATGAATTTTCAAAATAATAGGACTTAATTGTTTCTATCATTACAAAGGAAAGGTTTGAATGAGAGAAACAGATAAAGATTATAATGAGGCATCCTGAAAGAAAACATGCCTGCGAAGTACAATGTGAATGATAAGAGAGTACACAAGATGATGGATGTCTTTCCCAGTTAATATAGGCAACTCTCATTAATATCTTGATTTACACTGTTTTCCCTCAGAGGATTCCATAGTTCTTATATACAGAGGCAGGATGCAGTGCCAAAGAGGATATTGGTTAGGAAAACATTAATTTCAAATCTTGACTGTCAGTTGTCACATACTCTCTCTGTGCCTCAGTTTCCTTATCTGTAAAATGGATAGGTTAGGTTTGACAATCTCTAAAATCCTTTCCAGCTCTAAATCTATTATTCTGTGATCCCATTGTAGCCTATAAAAAAAACTCCTGCGAGTCTAATTCCAACTCACACACCCTAAGACACATTCACAAGCAAGGTCATATCTCCCCCCAAGACTTCTAAGGGTTCTCCTGAGAAATCAGAAGACTTTTCCCTATCACTGTTGGCTTGACCCCTCATTCTGCTTTTCCAGATATCAATTGCCAGTGATTAACTACCACTATAATTTAACCATAATCAATTAACTTTTAATTAACATAGATGATACAGTAGCACCTGGGAACACACTCTCCATTTTACTCTTTCAGTTTCTAGAGGGAATGGGTTCTAAAGTCGAACATTTTTTACATATCATATTCCCCATTAAGTTTATTTCTAAATGTAGATTAGCATCTTTTTGTAGAACCTGGCATTGTGACTATGGGATTCACTCTATTGCTGACCTGGGTCCCAGTAATTCTTCAGAGTTATGCCGGCAAACCACAGCTGGCTCTTGGACCCTTCATTCTCTTGACCCTTTGAAGCTCACAGCTTACTGCCATATTCCTTCACCTAGGAAGAGATAAGAGATAGATTCATAGTAAGGCTATGTTCTACAATCAAATTCATGGTGTTGGCCTGGGTCGGGGAGAAAGATACCTCTGAAATCTTCATGCAGTGCCCCCAATCCTCCCCTCCAAGCTGATCCCTCATTTTGATGTAGCTAGGCAGGAATAAAAAAACAACAACAACAACAACTCAATGGCCAGTTGGTGCCTTTTGGATATGTACCTAGTTTCAGATCATTAGCCAATTAAAAGGTTCTTCTTCTGGTAAGCAAACCAGAAGATCTACCTTTGCAGGTTCAAGTCTGCATGGGGACTGAGTCAAATCGAGGATACTATACATTCTTATTTTTTTTTGGTTTGTTTTTTGTAAGGCAATGGGGTTAAGTGACTTGCCCAAGGTCACACAGCTAGATTATTATTAAGTGTCTGAGGTCGAATTTGAATTCAGGTCCTCTTGACTCCAGGGCTGGTACTCTATCCATTATATTATCTAGCTACCCCAATGCTGTAATTCTCATAAAGATTGTACTCTGACAGGTCAGTTCCAGTTACACTGACCATTGACAGTTTGTCCATCTTTCTTTATAGAGGTAGCTCCCACTCAAATATTTACAATTTTGAAACCCAAGTGTCTGTTTCTTATGGTTTAACCTTGCCTATATAAACATCAAGGTTTAACAGTTCCATCTTGAAAAATACAAAACTAAAAAAAAATACTCCTTACCTAAGATGCCGACACTAATAAATTCTGCATAATTTCTGTGTTTTAGTGTACTCTGTATTACCATCACTTTTATTTTGTATCTTTGTTTTTTTTTTTGTTAGGACCTATAATTTCATTGGTTTAAGGCAGAGGTATAAAACAGGGCTGAAAACACTTTCCAGTTCAGCTTAAACCAGATTTAGATATAATTAGAAAATATTTTTCAAAATAAATAAAAACACATTAGAACATAGATAATCTTAATATATTGTTTTTAAGTCAATATACCTCCAAACAGATTATTATTTTTAGTTTAATGGCTCCATTTCGATTTCAGTTTGACAACACTGAAACTTTTTTTTTTTTGGTTTTTGCAAGGCAAATGGGGTTAAGTGGCTTCTCCAAGGCCACACAGCTAGGCAATTATTAAGTGACTAAGGTAGCATTTGAACTCAGGTAGTCTTGACTCCAGGGCCGGTGCTCTATCCACTTCGCCACCTAGCCACCCCAACACTGGAACTTTTAAGTGAGAAAACTCCCTCTACAATCCAATGCATATCAGCAGCTCTTCTGCAATATAATCTAGGAGTTACCTGCATCACTGAGAGGTTATTAAAAACAAAACAAAATAGGTAAAAATACTTCACAAAAATTACATTATTATCATTGTCACTACTAAAGAAGAAATGCCTTATTCATCTGTAACTGATAATTTAAGTCTTGGAGGTAATTTCACATACTGTACATGAATTCCTTCTTTTTAGAGTTTCCTTTTGTAATTTATCTGGAACAAGATGTCTAGGAATTCCCTCAGAAACAATTTTCTTACACTCATAAATGCCCAGTAAACATGCTTATCTGACTCACAAGAAAAATTCTATCAAATATACATTTCTTATTTCTCCTTAGAAAGATACATTAAAACCTTCAGCAAATTCCCTTTTCCTTAGATTGCAAAAGTTACTGAGACTTCTGGTCGTATCATTTAGAATGAAACCTGTATGTGCAGAAGAAACTTGCAAAGTGTGGGTTGTTAATAAAATCTCAGAATCTCAGATCCAGATGGGATAGTTATTCAGTTTCCTCAGTTACAATTTAAAATGGTAGTATGGAAAAGGCGAAATTGGTTCCAGAACAAATGGTAGCAGTGATGAGAGGCAGAGAATTACTTCTAGAAAATTACTTTTAGGGTAATCTTGACTGCTTCAATTTTAGAAACTTCTGTCTTCTTTGTAGCTGAAGATAAATGTGACAGAAGCTACGTTTGTGTCCAGTGTGATACTTTTGAAAATCAATTGTTATTACTCTTTAGAGGTAATTGAAAAAAACACTTAATGTATGGTAGGCAATATAAAGAATAAATTCTCTCATACACATCCTTTCTGAGTCTTCAAATGTAGCTTTAAAGTAGTACAATATTTAAAAGGTTTTTAAATGAACAAAATTAATGTAGATAAAATGAAGGAAATTAACAAGTAGAGAAAAAAATTTTTGCATTCAATACTTGTGATATCCAAGATAAAAAGAAATTTGATACAAATTAATAAAGAATTTCTCAGTAGATTAATGGGCAAAGCTTATAAACAGGGCATTCTCTAAAGGAGTATCAATAACTATATGCAAACTGCTAATAATAAAAATTTAGCATAAGGAAATATTCTGATATTCATCAAATTGGCAAAACATGATAAAACTTGGAAAAGGCAAATGCTGAAAGTACTGAGAAGACAGGCAGACAAATATTTTTTTAGGTGGAGTTGTGAATTATTCTAATTATTCTGTAAAACAAATTGGAAATTATATGAGGGAATTAAAAAAGTACTGAACTGTTCATATCCTTTGATCTTGTGATCCCATAATGGACATATACTCTAAGAAGGTAAGTGGCAAAAAAAAGAAATATTTCATATGTAGAGAAATATTCACAGCAATATTTTTTGCAGTAGACCAAAAAAAAACACCCCCCCCCAAAAAAGTGCCTATTGATGTGTGAGTAGCTGAATGAATTGTGGCTTAGGACTATAATGGGATAGTTTGATTTTATTAAAAAAAACAATAAATATGAATAATCTAGAGAAAGATGGAAAGACTAGAATACACTGACATAGGATTTTTAAAAGGCTCTAAATAAGGCTAAAAATGTAAATAAAATGACATTAAAATACTAAAATTCAGATTGTTTGCAATGTCCAATCTTAGTTACAGAGAATCAATAGTGAAAATGATTTGTTTTCTCTGGTTAGAAATGTGTTGGATTATATTAGGTGATATTTATATGCTATGAAATGCAGTTTTAATATTTTGGTTTGTTTTGCTTAACTTTTATCTTTGTTGTAAGAAAGAGTTTGATGGAAGGAGAAGGGCTACTGGGAAGTGACAATGGTGTAAAGGAAAAAGCATCAATAAAAAAATCTCACTTCTGATTCTTTCTAACATCTTATTTTTAGATAGATCATCTCGGGTCTAGTATGGCTAAACAAACTTTGAGAGGTGAGAGAAAGAAAAAGGGAAGGTGAAGAGGAGAGTCCAAAAGGAAGAATGAGAGAAAGAGATAAGGAGAGAGAACAAGAGGGAAATGAAAAAGAATAGAGAGAGAAGCAAAGAGAAAAATTATTTAAGAGATGAGAAATAATAGTCTTGCTAATGATTCTCACAGATAACAACACAGTGACATATTAACCACTCCTATTCTCAACATTTCAATAGCTTCTTAATTGCTGCCAAAGCACCAGTTAAGATGATGATGTTAATCTATAAATTTTTCATTGTTTAGGTGTTAGATATGCCCACTTTGAACAATTATTTCAAATATCATAGTTAACAATTTCTGAATTTGAATTCTGAGATAATGAAGAGATTTTCTTTGAAAATATCAAGAAAAATATAGGGAAAATGCTTTCTTTGTGTGTAAAAAGAAACTAATTCAAATACTTTAAATACTTGATTGTATATGGTAATGTAGAATATGAAAAAAATCTGATTTACTGATAATGAATGTTCAAAATTCAATTTATTAGTTTCAACCTTTTCTCCCCAAAGCCATGTATGTATATATATATATATATATATATATATATATGTTATACTAATAAACACAATAATTTATTTTTATCTCTTTTTCGTGCCCTAGTCCATACTTATTTTAAAAATACCCAATAATTAACATTTATCTGGTACTTTAAGTTTTCTGTGCACTTTTACATATGCTGTATCATTTGATCCTCACAACAACCCTGTGAAGTAGATGATCTTATTATCTGAAAAGGAAAATGAGTTTGAGAGAGGTTACTTAACCTTGTCCCTTGTCTTGTAGATAGTAAGAATCTGAGGGAAGATTCCTATTCATATTTTCTTTTCCACTCCAGAATCTCCTTGGAGACTGAAGCTGGGTGAGATCTTCAGGACAATTTAAATCCTAATTTACTTATTTTTCAGTTGAAAAAATTAAGAACTAGAGAGGGTCACATGTAGAGTGACAACCAATAATCGCATGAGGGATATTTATTTAGGCCTTCTTCTGAAGTCCAAAGTTCAATAGAAATGTTCAACTTGTTAATAACATTCCTAATGTTGGAGGAAAAGTTGGGACCAGACTCTCAGAAATCATCTTGTATGACCTTTTTCCTTCTTCTTGATTTCCTTTTGCTCATTCCTGGCTCAGAGGTCTTTTGTCCAAGGCTTCCTAGGAATGGGAAACCCATTACCTCTAAAAGCAGCATATTCTGCTCTAATAGTGAGTCGGAATTGCTTTTTCTTTGCTATTTTTTGTTTTCTGGTCCTCAGTTTTAGTCCTGTCTTTTGGAGGCCATTTGTCTTTCCTTTGACAGACCTTCAGACTTGAAGATGTCACTGGATCTTCTATTCTCTAGATGGAGTAGTCCTGGTTCCTTCAGCTTTCCTATCTACTGTTGTCTCCAGGCAGTCCCCTTGCCTCCTTGGGACCCTTGCCAGCCTTTGATGTCTTTGTTAACTATGTCCTTCAACTTTCAGAGTTGAGCACAACCCTATAGAAATGGTCCATCCTAGGTAGAGGACTTGCATTCACACAACCTAGTGGAGTACCAGACTTTCTGGCTGCCTTGCCACTTAAAAATAGTTTTTTTAAAAGCACATTTTCTCCAGTTAAAAAGAATTTTTCCTCTTCCCTCCATACTCCATATTGAAATTGAAAAAGAAAACTTTCCTGACAAATGTCAGGTCATGCCCACAGAGACTTTGCTCACACTGTCCATTCCCTCCCGGGTCATTCTTGGAAATCACTACTGATCCTTGTGTTGGTCAGAATGGGTTGTGACAGACATTGTTCTCCTGGTTCTGCTTGCTTTCCCTCTGGATCAGAGCAGAGTTCTTCTCAATTCCCTCAAAAAACTGCCCTTTTTAACTCTTTCTGGAGGTTCAGCTAGATTCTGTTAATTTGAGCTACTTCCTAATGGGAAACCCACTCCTTTCCAGTCTTGACAGTCATGATTGTGCTCACACTTTTTAGTCCTTTTCTGCTCTCTTTGAAGATTTGCCCTGGCCTGCCATGTTCTTTTTAATGGATAGTCTACTGAGATGGCCAACCTACCCCCCCCCCCCCGCCCCTTGTAATGGTAGGTAGGATAATTTTCTGAGCCCAGGTATTGTATTTGCTATTTATTTTCAGTAATTTTTCAATTGCAATTCAGCTATCAGAGCTGGCATAAGGGTTCATTGAATTCTTATCCAATCTCTCTCCATCCCCTGGAAGATGAATTAGATACTTTGCAGAAACCAGGCAAAGGATGTATTCCACATTTACCCCAAAGACCAGAAAGGAAAACAAGCTCAGACCTGGCAGGACTTGCACTTATGGGTGGATACAAGGAGTTTGCATGTAGGTCAACACAGATTAGGAAACTGAGCCCCCATTTCTTATGTGCCTTATTTCAGGTCCTCCGGATAGCAAGGGTCAAAGGTGGGATTTCAATCTGGTTTCTCCAACCTCTGAACTCTATTCTTTATGCTGAACTAAGTCGATCTTCCTTAGGAGCTCATGCTGCCACCCCCTCTCAGAAGTGCTTTCATCATTCATCAAGTATTTTTCAAGGAAAGACAGCCCAGGCTTGTGGAAAAGGGTTTGTCTTGGGGTCAGGAGGACTTGGGGTCCAAGGATCCAAATATTTATTGCATGTGATCCTGATCCATATCTGGTCACTGGACCCAGATGGCTTCAAGGAGAAAGTGAGGCTGGTGACTTAGCATACCCCCATCCCCACTCAAATCTAATTCACTTGTTTGTCATATCATCACCTCCCTGATGTCATGGTCCTCTTTGAGAACTAAGCATAAACAGCAGCAGCTCTGTCTAACACCCTGAGTAAGTAAATTCTTTGATATAGATACTCCCTTTAACCCATCTAGATGCTCTAATTCTATATATCTTAATTCATGATCTACTGTAAATCTTCCACATGGGATGGGCATGTCCCTTTTTTCTTCCTCCTGTTAATTCTCTGCAATAGCTCTGCCATTATATTGAACATTTCAATGTCTCTTGAAATTATGTGGGTATCAATGGAACAATCCATTTGTTATCCCTTGCTCTTGCTACATGAACAGGTCACTTTCTTTCCTGACCTTTTTGATGAAATCTTTTGAGCATTTCTTTTATTACAATCTGTTTTTGTAGGCCACCCATAATTTGAAATCTTTGGAAATTATGTTATTGTGTGTGTGTGTTTCACTGCAACAAAGATACATCAAAGAAATTAAAAATTTTTTTAAATTGTTGTTGTTGTTGTTGTTGTTTCAGGGGAAAAGATGGGATGTTTAAAGGCACTGTGTAATTTCCCAAGTAAGGCTCAGCTCACTCTCTCTCTTTTATCTGATTCTTGACAATGTTCAATGTTCATTTGCCATACTGGTCCAAGATAAATGTAGTAATGGATCAACATTAAGTACTGTGCATCCAATTCCACATCGCTGCCTGGAACAAAAAGAATTCTTGTTTTTAGGGCGGCTACGTGACGCAGTGGATAAAGCACCGGCCTTGGAGTCAGGAGTACCTGGGTTCAAGTCTGGTCTCAGACACTTAATAATTACCTAGCTATGTGGCCTTGGGAAAGCCACTTAACCCCATTTGCCTTGCAAAAAAAAAAACTTAAAAAAAAGAATTCTTGTTTTTTTGCCTGGTTATTTCTTAGGTCAAATTTTCTTGAGTCATTTGAGTTTTAATTTATAAAACCATATTCTGGGGCTTAATGCAAGCTGCACAATTGTCATCTGCAAACAGGAACATCTTGAAGACCTTCAAATTTATAGAAACTCCTTCAATTCAAACTCTGCACCATATGTGCTTCATGACAATAACAAAAGCCTTTTGTCAAACCTATGTATCACTATTTTATGTCTTTTTTGATAATCATCAAAATGCTATCAAATACAATTATTCGTGATTGCATTTTTCAAGGAACTGAATGCTTTTAAACATACACTAGAGATATATTGAAAATGCCTTTTAAATACAATACTTTGTTCTAATAAATCGAAAGATTTTGATAGATAACAAACAATAAAAACAGTAGGGTCCTATGTTCTTCATACTGTTAGATCTAACTATAAAGATATGTTCTGTTACAATATCTTTTCAAAAGGTTTATTATCTGATTCCTATGCCTTCATCAAGGATTCCTTCATGAGAATGAAAAAGAAGGCATGTGGGCTGGTAGCTATTGATATTTTAAATTCTGTGTTTCCTCAAGTAATAATGTCCATGATTTTTGTATTCCTTCCCCTTTCTTATCTCTTGAGAACGGATCCCTCAATAACTCCAGAATAGATTGCCTCCAGCTCAGGGCTCTTTTCTATATATTTAGTCTGGTTCAGTTGTTTTTTCCCTTTTTTTTTTTTTGTTTTCTTTATTGCCATTTCTACTTCCTTTTACAGCACATCAGGGACTAGGAAGCTAGAGTCCAAATATGATGACTCTACAGACATTGATAGAGAGAATAGTTTGTTTTAGAAATTGTGACAGATATGTTCCATTTTTACATATTATGGTCCTTCCAATTTTATTCTTAAATCATTGGCTTAGGTCTCTAGCCAAGCTTTCTGTAAACTTATTTTTTATTATTTTGTAAGGATATGTTGCTCATGATCTTCCATAAAATCATCTGTAAGAGTTTATAAATTAGCTTATAATTTTTTAAGTCATAAATATATAATGTTGCCTTTAGCTGACATATCTCTCCAGCTTGGCAATAAGATCAAAGGATTTTGATTGTCTGTTTCTGGGTTCCTCTGGTTTCTTTCATTACAGCAAATGATTTACTTAAATGTCATTAGTAAATGGTTATAATTGGGGCCAATGTCCATTAATGTGACATTTTAAGAAGCATCAGAATTTGTTTAAATAGATCAAAGCAAAGCAAAATTTTAAAATTTCATATTGAGAAGATTATGAATATATACATTCTAACCAGAATTAATAGCTTTATGCATTAGTGATAAAATTTTAAATGTTACATCTATTTAAGTTCAATTGTAAGCTGGTCAGTGCAGTTTCTATCTTCTTTGAGTCTTCTGGTTGTTCCAGTAACTTACATGAGTTAAATAATTCCCTTAGGAAATGATGATTATCTGTGTCAATGTCTTTATGCTCTATCTTTTGCCAATAGATAATTGGAACAACCCAAAGTTGTACAAAGGGGGAGAACAAAGAGGAAATCAAGGGGCCCAGTTAATTTAACCCAGAAAATAATCAATATTTTGATCATATAACTCAAATAAATCCATTTGAAATTTTTTAAAGAGTCAAAATTATCTCCTGAGTAATTTTAAATTTTAGAGTTTATTAATCTAGCCTTATTTTGAAAGAAAGTGAACTTCCTAAGTAATATATGTTTTGACAAATAAAGGAATTCCATAGTGATAAGGGACTTACGTCATAATAGAGGACTAAGAGAGCTATACTTTGCACTTAGCAATTACAGTGAGTTACTCAGTTGGGAAGGCTGTAGTAGGAAGGGATCCCCAAGTGTGTTTTCCTTCCTGGGAATTATAAGCCCTCTGGTCTCTAGAGGGAAAACTGATATCCAGGAGAACGGCAAGGATTCTCATCAAGTCATCCACAGGTGTTTCTTTGTGGGCCAGAATAGACATGTAATTTTTTTATGGGCCTCTGTGAATCCTTTATGGGTTTGCTGAATAATTTATAGGATTAAGTGAGTCCTATGCAATTTTTTTTGCATTGTCTTTTAGGCAGTATAAAGACCATATTGTATATAATATGTGCATTACTATCTGAGCATATCCTCCTACACATCCTCTGAGCTCCTTGAGAGCAGGAACTGTATTTTCCTTTTTTTTTTAATCCCAGTGAGGGGAATTTTTTTTATTGCACTGGTTTACACAGTTAGAGCTTAATGAATGTGCTTATCACCTGACTGATTAAGTATTTATAAGGTATATATAGAGAACTCTTTTACTCATCACTGTGGAGATTTAAGCATGGAATTTATTTAAATATTCCAGAGCAAATTCTAGGTGGGGAGGAAGAGCTTTAATTTTTTGGAGTCAATTCCCCAAGATGGAACTTTGCTATGTAAAAACACTTGGGTTATGCAAAGAAATATGAAAAGATTTTTACAAAAAAATAAAATAAAACAACAGCAACAACAGCAGTCTCTCACACACACACAGAAACAAACACACACACACACACACCACACACACACACACACACACACACACACACACACACATACACACACACATACACCCCAACAAAGGAAAGGAAAGGAGACCTGGAAGAATATGAGAAAGGAATGGATTCTTGATGGGAACTTAGATTGAATGACTGAAAAACTTATACTTTGAAATTAATTCATTTAAAATGTAAATAGTTTCTATCATTCTAGACTGACCTCTTGTGATTTTCCCCCTTCATGAACACCACTTTCTAGCCAAATTCATCTATACGTTCCTGATCAAAAACATTCTATGTCATACCTCACCCTGTGTTCCATATCTGCAGTGCTCTCCCCTCATCTCAGACCCTTGGAAACCCTTCAAAGTTCAGCTCAAATGTTATCTCCCAAACCTTCCTGATTACCACTTCCCACCCCAACCCCTTTCCCATTTCTGGACCTGGAGTCAGAAAGACTCATCTTCTTGAGTTCAAATCTAGCTTCAGACACTTACTAGATGAATGACCCTGGGCAAGTTACTTAACGCAGTTTGCTTCATCTGTAAAAATTAATGGGTGCAGGAAATGACAAACTACTCTATTATCTTTGCCTAGACAACCCCAAAAGAGGTCACGAAGTCTAAAACTGAAAACAACTGAACAATAATTTACTTTATAATGTATTATATTGCATTTACTCTGTATTATATTTTATCTTATCTTTATGTGTTATATGTCTCCAGTAGAACACAAAGTCCTTGAAAACAGAAATAATTTCTTTTTTTGTTTTCCTATATCCAGTGCCTGGCTCTTAGTACACCCTTAGGAAATGTTTATTGAATTGAATTGAACTGAATACAAAACAGGCTCTGCTTTCAAGAACCATTACAATCTAATGGAAAGAGAGGAAGGATAAATAAATAATTCTCATACAATATCCAGTGCCATTGATACAGAAAAATGAAACAGACATAGAGTTATGAAAAAAAAACTATGAAGAGAGAAAGTGTTTTTACTAGAAAAGATCACAGAAAACTCTATGTTAGGAATGCCTTAGGAAGTCAGGGACTTTAAAAATTAGAGATGTGGGAGGGGATCTAGGAAAAGGAGACCATTTGAACAAAGGCATCAGATACAAGAGATATCAGGATCTGAAAATTGGAATGGACAACAGAGTGACTTAATTATGAATGATGAAGTCAGTTTAGATGACTTGAGTTTGAGAATCTAGTACAATATCCAGGCAGAAACGTTCAGCATTGTGGCTGGCACATACAGTATGTGAAGAGGGAAAGTGTCCAATAAGATTGCATTAGTACGTTGGAGTTAAATTGTGGAGGATTTCAAACAGTAGGGTGAACAGGAGGATGTTGAGAAAAGAAAAGAGGAAAGGAGAGAGAGAGAGAGAGAGAGAGAGAGAGAGAATGAGAGAGCACATTTATTAAGTTATTAGTATCTGGCAAGCACTATGTTGGCAACAGAAATATAAGAAATCAATATAGTCCTTTCTCTCAAGGACTTATATTGTAATAGTAGAAAAAAACACATAAAAAGTTCTGAAAAGTAGAAGGTAAGAAGGTAGGAAAGCAAAAGGTTTGTTTGGAAGACTAAGGGTATTTTGTATATCTGTGTGTGTGTGTGTGTGTGTGTGTGTGTGTTTGTATGTATGTATGTAAATATGTGTGCATTTAAGGAGGTCTAGGCCCTGCTAACATAAGGAGAAACCTTACTTTTCAGAACCAATACTGGAGATCAGACAGTGCCAGTCACTTCCTTTTTAAGATCATGAGAATGTATTAACACTACTCCAGCAACAATGTGGAGTATCAATTGGAGAGAAGATAGATTTAGGGATAGTAAAGGCTGTTAAAATCGTCTACAGGCATACCTCAGAGGTATTGGTTCCAGACCATCACAATAAAGGAAACATCACAACAAAGCAAATTATATGAATTTTGGGTTTCCTAGTCAAGTAAGTTATATTTATACCATATTATAGACAATTGAGTATCCAATAGTATTATATATAAAACTATACATATAATTTTAAAAATACTTTATTGATAAAAAATGCTAACTGTCATTCTGGGCCTTCAGCAGATCATAAATATTTTTTGCTGGTGGTGGATCTTGCCTCCATGTTGATGGCTGCTGACTGATCAGCATGGATGTTGCTAAAGGTTGGGATGGCTATGGTAGTTTCTTAAAACAAGGCAACAATGAAGTTTGCTTCATCTTTCTTTTACTTGAATACTTAGAGGCACAAGTCTGATCATGTCACCCTGTAGTCAATATTTATGCCTGCCCCCCTTCAGTTAAACTCCATTGCGTCCCCATTACCTTTAGGATCAAATAGAAAATTTTCACTTTGATTTTTAAAACCATTCATATCCTTTCTCATACTTTATTCCTCACTATATACTATATGATCAAGTACCCTTGCCAAAAAGACTATTTCATGGAGAACTCACCCAGGGCAAACGTTCAACAGAGGGTCAGAAGAAGAGATACAAAGACAAGATCTCTCTTAAGAACTTTGGAATTAACTGTGCATCACGGAAGACACTGGCACAAGACGGCCCAGCATGGTGTGTCCTCATCAGAGAGGGTGCTGGGCTCTATGAGCAAGGCAGAATGGAAGCACCTCAAAGGTGAGATGTGCAAATTAAGAGAATCTATACCCTGAAGAGATTATGAAAAAGGGTAAAAACATCACCTGTACAAAAATTTTCATAGCAACTCTGTTTGTGGTGGCAAAGAATTGGAAACTGAGGGAATGTCCATCAATTGAGGAATGGCTTAACAAACTGTGGTATATGTATGTGATGGAACACTATTGTTCTATTAGAAACCAGTAGGGATGGGAATTCAGGGAAGCCCGGAAATATTTGCATGAACTGATGCTGAGCAAGATGAGCAGAACCAGAAAAACATTATATACCCTAACAGCAACATGACATTGGTGATTAATCTTAATGGATTTGCTCATACCTACAGGGCAGCAAGCAGGCACAATTTTGGGGTGTCTGTGATGGAGAATGCCATATGTATCCTGAGAAAGAATTGTGTTGTTTGAAAAAAGACCAAGGATTATTACCTTTAATTTTTTGCTGGTTTTTTTTGTTTTTTAGGTTTTTGCAATGGGATTAAGTGACTTGCCAAAGGCCGCACAGCTAGGTGATTATTAAGTGTCTGAGGCTGGATTTGAACTCAGGTAGTACTGACTCCAGGGCCAGTGTTCTATCCACTGTGCCACCTAGCCACCCCTATGACCTTTAATTTAAAAAAAATGTTGTCTTATTATGTAATTCTGTTATATCTCATACTCTATGTTTCTTCCTTAAGGATATGATTTCTCTTTCATCACATTCAACTTTGATCAATCCATACTATGGGAATGATGTAAAGACTAGCAAATTGCCTTCTCTGGGGGTGGGGGGGAGGGAAGCGAGATTGAGGGAAAAATTGTAAAACTCAAAATAAATGAAACCTTTCTAAATATTTTTTAAAAGAGACTGTACCTGAGGTGTGCATCCTGTGGTAGAGCATTCCAAGCTTTTATTGGTCTAACCAGCTGTAACTTTTCTCTAACAGTATTTTGCTTTGGTCTTCTTCAAAAATGTAGGACAAGAACCTGAAACAATAAGTCTGATCTTTTTGTTTTTCACACAAATACTTGACTCCACATTTTCAATTGCTGTCCCTCAATTCAGGAACTCTCTTCTTCCTCATCTCTACTTTCTGTTTTTTTCTGGCTTCTTTCAAATATCAGCTGAAGTCCTTTCTGAGTTCCCCTTAATTCCTCTGAAATTGTCTTTAATTTATCGTGTGTGTATATATATATCTTTATTTATACATAGTTGTTTTCATGTTGTCCTATTATACTATGAAGCCTTTGAGAGCAGAGATGATTTTTATTTATTTATTTTGCCTTTCTTTATATTACCAGCATTTAGCACTATATCTGGAAGATATTCAGTCAATGAGCATTTATTAATGTGGCAGGTTCTGTGCACTAGTTCTGTGCTAAACATGGGGAATAAAAAGAAAGGCAAAAAAGTCAAGGACCTCACAGTCTAAGGGGGGAATAAGATTTGCACAGCTAAGTACAAACAACGCACAGATTAATTGGGGTAGTCTTTTTTATGTTGTTATGTGTCACTCATTAGACAAGGTGTTCACATGCGGAGTCACCAGGGCCTAGGTTAATTTATAAATGGTCTAAAAACTATATGATTCTTAGCATTCCCTTTTGGCTGTCAATCCTTTGCCACCGTTATTATAGAAACAGAATAAGATTTACAGTTATTTTATGGGTTTTTTTAAATTTTATGGGTAGCCATGGCCAAAGATTTCATCATCAAGTGACTGACTATTCTAGGTGAAGAACTCCATTCTTAGCTAGTCTGTTTCTCAAACAGTATGCTATCCAAAGGATACTAAGCAAAACTCTATAGAATCATGTCTTTTTTCTTTAAATCAATCATTTTAATGTCTCACCCAGACTGAACATAGCTTTTCAACAAAAAAAAAATCATGCAAGGGCAGTTGATGTGTTATGCAATATTAATTACTATGGATGAGTGTATATAAAGTGTTGCTAAGCAAAAAACACACAGTGTTATACAAAGTAGCCAAAAATAAAGATTTATACTGATTCAGGGGCAGGAGGGCAAAGGTTCTAGTAACTGGAATTTAAGACTCCCAAAAAGAAGGCTCTTGAGCAGAGTTTTTAAGGAAGCTATGGATTCTAGGGGCCAAAGTTGAGGAGAAAGTACATTCTAGATATAGGGGAAGATTTGCACAATGGCACAGATATAAGAGATGAGATGTGTATGGGGAACTTAGATTATAGTGTATGAAAGAGACATCTCTGCCTAGTGTTACAAGTAGAAAAGCATGCCTTATATCTTTTCTAAGACCTTCACCAGTTGAAGTTTTGACTTTGTTTTAGTGATATTTTCATTTACATTTCTTTTAATCAGATGAAAAGTTCTAAGATAGCTTAGCAAAAAAAGAAATTAATATACTTATTCAGTAGTGATCAATTTTTGAGTGAATTTTAAAGCCTATTATGAAACACAATTCTAAAACTATTTTTTGAAATTCACATGTAACTTAAAATTAAATCATTTGGCTTTATATGATTCCATTGGTTATATATAATTTCAATGATTTTATTAAATGATTAATTCATTTGTGATCTGGGAAACTCATGGATTGGGAAACGTGGGGGGATGTCAATATAAAATTAAAGTAATTCATGGAGAGATGAAAACAAAAGTTGAATGTGTTGATCAGAGATGTTTTTAACTTAAAATTAAATGACTCAGTCATGTAAAAAAATCATTAAGAAAACAATTTATATTCCAGGATTCCTTCCACAAGGTCCCATCCATAGCAAATGAATATTTTATTTTGTTTCCCTTTGTTTTAGATACTTCATATTTTTTTCAAACTGCACTCAAGCTGGGATGGAAGGCACAAGTCAATGATGTGTATCATCATCTATGTTTGGCTGGGGCTGCAGTTGCGCTGTCCCTGCTGATCCCATCTGTAACGGCTAATTACATAGTGACCTTGGATCACTTGAAATTTAATCAACCAATTCTTTTCATATTCTGGTAGATAGTAGTCATAAGAACGAATGAAGGGATTGGCTAGAAGAAATAGGTTTATTATAAAAAAGTTCATCTTCCTTCCTTAATAATCTTCTTGGTTTGGAGAATGAGGGTGAGGTGAGCCAAGAAGAACCTCATAATACATTGGAAGTTGTGAAGGAATTGAGGAGAGTCATTGTGGTTCCAATCATTAAGGTTTTCTTATTCTCCTATTATATTGAATATTAATTACTATGGATGAGTGTATATAATGTGTTGCTAAGCAAAAAACACTCAGTGTGTTTAAAGTTTCTTGAGAAGGTAGGATGTTTACCTATAATTATATACCGCCTTCCTTAATATGAGCTCAATGGTACATGACTAGCACACAGAATTCTGTGGTTTAGTGGCAAATGGTTGATAGAGGCATGGGAATAAGGATGCTGTGTCCCTTTGTTCTTCAAGAACTACATTCCAGGGGTGGCTAGGTGGCACAGTGGATACAGCACTGGTCCTGGAGTCAGGAGGACCTGAGTTCAAGTTTGACCTCAGACACTTAATAATTACCTAGCTGTGTGGCCTTAGGAAAGCCACTTTACCCCATTGCCTTGCCAAAAAAAACCCAACCCCCTAAAAAAGAGAACTACATTCAATAGTGGAAAGAGAATGATATGGTAATACAAAAAATAAATTTCTGTCCTCAAGGATCCTACTTACATTCTGTGATGTAGTTGATGAGAGGAGAAGGGCAAGAAGACAACATAGCACAGGAAAAGTAACCAAAAATATAGATTTACACTGATTTAGGAGCAGGAGGACAAAGGTTCTAGTAATTGGAATTTAAAACTGTTTCCCAAAAAAAAGGCTCTTGAGCAGAGTTTTGAAGGAAGCTAGAAATTCTAGGGGCCAAAGCTGAGGAGAAAATACATTCTAGATATAGGGGAAGATTTGCACAATGGCACAGATAAAAGAGCTGAGATGTGTATGGGCAACTTAGAATATAATGTATGAAAAAGACATTTGAAATACGTCTGGAAAGATAGCTGGGAACATATTGTCAAATGTTTAATAAGGAGCTATTCATAAATTATGCTCACCTTAGTAACTACAAAATAACTAAAAATGTATCAAATAAACTATGAAAACAACCAAAGAAAAGAGAAATTAAGAAATTTCTACAAGAAAATACCTATTGAGAAACAAGCAGAAGCATGAAGGAAATGAACAAGTAAGGCAAAACTCCTTTTGAAATAAATACTGTAGGGTCAGAGTATGCCTAGTGAAATTTCTAGAAATAGAAATTTTTTTTTGTTTTTGCAAGGTAATATGATTAAGTTACTGTCTAAGGTCACATAGCTAGGTAATTATTAAATATCTAAGGTCAGATTTGAATTCAGGTTCTCCTGACTCCTGGGCCAGTACTGCCTGCCTCCCCCCCAGTAGAAAATAATTTTAAAATAAAAACTAAAACACCAGAATTGAGAGTCATATGGCATTAGAAGCTTCAATGTGGTTGGAAAGCCTAAAGAATTTTTTTAAATGAGTAAAATTAGAATTCTTAATTAAAAAACTTTAAAGGAGAACAGGCTGTTTAGAAGTTGAAATTATTAATAGACTAGTATTTTGTTAATACTCAAATGTTTGTCAAATAGATGAGTCTTTTTTTATTCCATATTTAATATTACATCAAAATTCCATATGTGTCCATAAAAATGTAAGAATCATGAGATTTCTATGACCCAAAGCTACTGATATCAAGAAAGAGTATATAGAGAGAAACTATATGATTCATTAGCCACTCAAAAAACCCCAAACAAACTGGGGAAGCTAGGTGGCTGGAGTCAGGAGGATCTAAATTCAAATCCAGTCTCAGACATTTAATAATTACCTAGCTGTGTATCCTTGGGCAAGTCACTCAACCCTATTGCCTTGTAAAAACCAAAGCAAACAAACAAACAAACCCAACAGCCCATAATGAAGCAAAAAGCCTGAATGCCACATTTCAGTATATCATTTTTTAAAATGACCTGAAGTGTTGGAATTGGAGGACAAAGTATTCACAGGATAACATCAGAAGAGTCCCAGGTCTAATTCACCCAGAATTAATAATAGTATTTGACACTGAATGGTGTTTTAAAGTTTGCAAAATACTTTACATATATTATCTCATTTGATTCCAATTATTGATTCCAATTAAAAAAAATCTCAGAAATCCAATAAAAAATAGGAATCTGGGTCTTAGAGAGATTAAGTAATTTGCTAATGATTATAGAGTTACTAAACTCCATAGGTAGAATTTTAATATGGATTTTCCTGACTTAAATTTAGCACTCTATTCACTCTGTGATACTGCCTTTGGCCAAGGTCAAGAGCTCCCAGGTTGAATATTGTAAACAATCAGAAAGAAACAGGTTATACAACATTAGTCAGAATAGTCCAGGAATACTCACTATGATTGAGATATCAAAGAAAATTCTAGAATTGGTATATCAAAAATCAAAATGATTTGCATTAATTAATCTTCAAAGATGACTTAATCTTCAAAGTTGAAATATAATCTTATGTGAATAAAAAAGATTTTTAACAGAATAGTGGTCTTCCAATCACTTCTTTTGAGAAAACCAATATTAATGTGGTATCCCTCTTGGTGAAAGCCACAATAATGACACCTTTAAGCAGTGAAAGGCATGAGATGAATTTCCTAGCAAAAGTCTCTAGCAGTGAAGGTCATGAATAATGTGGATTCTCAACAAAAGTTTCCATCACTAAAAGTTATATTAATAATACTAATACTACTAATAATATGGATTTTTAACCATGAAAGCTAGGAATAATGTAAGTCAAGATTAATATAAGCCAAAAGAAAACACTGAAATGGGTGTGACAACAGTGATCAATATACGGATGATAGGGCATTCAGGTGATTGGGACATGAGCCCAGTGATGAGCAGAGTAAACTCAAAAATATCAGCCAATCTGTACTAACATATTTCATACCTCCTTCTCCTTTTGTTTGATTTCTATAATCACCATAGGAGTTTTGGGGACTGAGAGAATTCCGATATGTGGTCTAGGCACTGCCCTAGTCTGCCCTTATATGAGTATCTTACTTTGATTATTAAACTATTTATATAATCAATCTGGTGTTCTCCAGCCTCTTTCTTCATAATCAGATTAGACCCCTTGTTGGGGGGGGTGGAGGTTAGACAGTTGGACAAAATACTTCAAATGCAAACACAATAGAGGGGAAAAATTTTAAGATAAGCAGTAGAAAAATATGAATAAATTAGAACATCTGAACGATAATCCTGTGCTTACCTATTCAATGAGAGATAGGGGAAAAAGCTATTGTCCCTTAGAAATGAATCTTGCCAAAAGATCATCTAAGTAACAGAGAGGAAAAACTCAATGGCCTTGGGATTTTGAAAAGAAAATTTTCTCCTAGTGAAGGAGAAAAATCATTGTAGGAAGAGTTGAGTATTAAAAGCTGGAGTCCAGGGCGGCTAGGTGGCGCAGTGGGCAGCTAGGTGGTGCAGTGAATAGAGCACCGGCCTTGGAGTCAGGAGTACCTGGGTTCAAATCCAACCTCAGACACTTAATAATTACCTAGCCGTGTGGCCTTGGGCAAGCCACTTAACCCCATTGCCTTGAAAAAAATCTAAAAAAAAAGCTAGAGTCCAGTGTGAAGATTATTTAACTGTAGAGATGAGGTGAAAAGGCTGATTGGATTTGATGAACTACACTATTATCTAAATCACTTAAGAGACAATTCAAAAGACATTTTAGTAGTAATTCCAGAGAGCAGGAGGAAGAGATCTTATAATGTAATTTGATGGAATGAAAACAATAGTGATCATAGATATGAAATGGAAGAACTTATATTTCTTAAAGGCAATCCCTTTCTCTTGTTCAAATTATGGGTCTAAGTCATGGTTCATCTCTATTCTGTCTCCACCATATTAAAACTATGGAAGAAGACTGTAGATTGCATGTCCAACTGTGTAATCTCATCTAGGTAATGTACAGTCTTCATTCAAGAAACTTTTTCATATGTATTAGACAGATCAAACACTTTTGGGTGATTTCAGATCTCATTTAGGATTCTCTGCAGTGTTCCAGGGCTTGTGCAATAAATACAATGACATCTGAAAACAAGAGCATTTGGAAGACTTCTCCATCTACAGGAAGTTCACAATAGTTGTGATATTCATGGGTGAGTGGATATTATCTTGTTTGGTGGTTGACTTTATTTTAGTTCTTGGAAGTTTGTGAAAAAAAAGAGGTATCTCTTGTTATAGCTTTCAGTTATTAATTTATTATTTTGGCATATACATGGGAGATATTGGATTGGAGGAGAGTCTTTTAGTCATTCAATTAATTTTTTAAAACTAATCAGCAAATAATAAATACTTCAGCCATCTGTCTAATGGTAAAATATTGGTCTTCACTGGGAACATAACTTACTAAAGTTTATCTATTCTAATATCCTGCTTAAAGATGATTTTAAGTACAGATTATTTCCATAAAATAGGAAAGTAGATATATGCTTTTGAATTTCTATTATTTGCCTTTGGGGGGGGTTGGAGGTTAGTAAAAATGGCTTAGATGGTTACCATGCCTTTAGTGTCCTCATCCCTTTCAGACACTGTGTTTGTGTGTGTGTGTGTGTGTGTGTGTGTGTGTGTGTGTGTGTGTGTGTGTGTGTGTGTGTGTGTGTGTGTGTAAATGAAGATAATAATAATAGTACCTACCTCCCAGCATTGTTGTAAAAATAAAATGAGATAATATTTGTGAAGTATTTTATAAATCATTGTTATTCAGCTGTTTCAGTTATATCCAACTCTTTGGGAACTCATTTTGGGGTTTTCTTGGTAAAGATACTGTAGTAGTTTGCATTTCCTTCTCCAGCTCTTTTTAATAGATGAAGAACCGAGGCAAAGAGGGTTAAATGATTTGCCCAGCATCATATAACCAATAAATGTCTAAGGCTAGATCTGGACTCAAAAAGATGAGTCTTCCTGATTCCAAACCCAGTACTCTATCAATTTCAAATCTAACTGCCCCCTTGTAAACCTATTATTATTATTTTTTGGCTATTATGATTTTGTAGCTTTTTCCCTTTAAATTTACATTTTTATTGTCGGTGTGTTATTGATTTCTTTTTTCTGCACACTTTGCCTTGTATCAGTTCATGTCTTCCCATGCTTTTCAGTATTCACCATATTCATTATTTCTTACAACACAGTAAGGACCTGTATGAATAGAGGCAAAGTGAAGTGAGCAAAATCAGAACAATCCCTACTATAACATCATTATTGCAAAAGAATAACCCATTCAGGGGGCAGCTAGCTGGTGCAGTAGATAGAGCAATGGCCCTAGAGTAAGGAGGACCTTCAAATCTGACTTCAGATACTTGATTTCCTAGCTGTGTCCTTGGGAAAGTCACTTATCCCCATTGCCTTGCAAAAACAACAACAACACAACTCATTCTGAAAGACTTAAGAAGTATTATCAATGCAATTATCAACCATGATTCCAGAGAATTAATGATGAAGAATGCTGTCTGTGTCTTGACAGAGAGATGATGAACTAATATGCAGAATGAAAAACATATCTGAATGTGACCAGTTTGGGAATTTGTTTTGTATGATCTTGCTTATATAAGGGTTTTGTATTTCTTTTATTTTTTTTTCCAAGAGGAAGGAAAACAGGTGTGAGGGAGAAAAAAGTAAAGCCTTAATAACTGAAAAAAGATTATTAATAAAAAGCACTGATGATGCACAAGTCTGAGGTTTTTGTGCAATAGACAGATTTTTTTTGGCCTCTCTTGCTTTTTACTTCTGAACTATATTTTCACATATATCTTACCTAGTCCACTTTTGTATTGAAATAAGAGAGAGAATCAAACAATGTTGAAATAATTTGCAGGGTCTTATCAAGTTCTTCTTAGGATCTCTTCATTTCTTCATCCTCTAATACATATGCATATGTTTCAATTATTTTGGTGTCTCTTTGAAAATATTTATCATTAGCATTGAAATATGAGGCGACCAAATGCATAATTAAATTTTAAAAATTTCTTTTGTATTCATGATCAAATCAACTCTGCCAACTCTGTTATTTGGCTTTTCAAGGAGAATCTGTGAGTTACCTTCCAGTTTGGATACATCTTCCTTCTGTTTTCCAGTGTTGTTCATAGTGAAAATGCCACGCTTGATAAAAATATATTTCTTCCAATAGTGTATCTATTTGTTGGACAAGGAACCCATATTTGGAGGACCAAGACCTATGCTGACAAAGATAATAATATCTAACATTTATTTTGTATTTGAAGGTTTTCAGAATGCTTTTTATATATATTATCCCATTTGATTCTATCCTCACAATAATTTTTTGAGGTAGGTACTATTATTAGCCTTATTTTATCAATGAGGAAACTGAGGCTGACAGAGGTTACATGATTTGTTCAGAATCACACAACTTCTAAGTATTTGAGGCAGTATTTGAACTTAGATCTTCCTGACTAGAAGATCCTAACTCTATTTTGCTATCTATACTTTCTATAGATTGTTTAAAGACTATGTGGTTCTCTGACCTTTTCTTAGCCATGTTAACTGGAAGTAGAAGGTGTCTACCCAGGTCTTAAGTCTATTACATATTTTTCTTTGTTTCATGAATTATCAGCACCAAGTAACCAAACTTTCCATACTTAGCTATGCTAGTCTCACAAAGACACTCTCTTGCTAGGATCATGTCAAAATCTTTCTAAAAATGGTAGAAGCTTACAGACTTGTACTCTACAGATTTTTTGTGAACTTAAGGTTACCCCCGACATCACATTGAGGCATGGGGATTGGCTACTCCACAAGAATTGTTAAAAGTCATGAAAAGATAAATTTGCATGTATCACAATATACTTCCCATGGATAAATGAGCTAAATGTAAAAAGACACAATATAAAAAATTTCAGGAGAATGAAAGGTTATTTATAGCTATGACAATATTTGATAGCAAGACAATTCATAACAATTAAGATCAAAGAAATTATGATAGAAAAAAAGAATTTGTATAACATTTGAAAAACCTTGGAGCAAATAATGTAACTAGAATAAAAAGAAAATTTAAAGATTAGGAAAAATAATTCAATTTATTTTAATTATGAAGGGCCTATTGTACCAGAAACTGTTCTAAAGTTGTAAGGATACAAGGAAAATTGAAAAATTCCTTGTTAAGGAGCTGACTTCCCATTGGGCATAAATATATAAAGATATATATATATACACAAAACACATATAAGTATAAAATGATTTCAGAGTGGGACAGGGACATGGAGAATACTAGTAGATCAAGAAAACTCTCTTTAGAAGGTGACTTGCACTGAGCATTGAAGAGAGGAATAGATTCTGAGAAATGGAAATAAGGAACATGGGAGACACCTTTACAAAGAATCCTGTCAAAGCCTTTCTAAAAATGACAAAAGCCTTGTAAAGAATCCTTTACAAAAATACAGAGGGGGGAAGATGAAATTACAGAAAGTAAGACAATTTGGCTGGAATATTGTCCATTTGTGTTGGGGGGAATGTATGTATGTATGTGTGGCAACTTAAAATGTATCTGGAAGTAGAGGTTGGAACTGGATTATTAAGGAGAAAATGCAAAATCGAGGAGTTTATTTTACTTTTTTTTTAAGATTTTATTTTGAGTTTTACAATGTTTCCCCTAATCTTATTTTCCTCCTCCCACTCCCCACAGAAGGCAATTTTCCAGTCTTTACATTGTTTCCATGGTATACATTGATCCAAATTGAATGTGATTAGAGAGAAATCATGTCCTAAAGGAAGAAACATAAAGTATAAGTGATAGCAAGATCAGACAATGAGATATGAGTTTTTGTTTTCTAAATTAAAGGTAATGGTCCTTGGTCTTTGTTCAAACTCCACAATTCTTTCTCTGGATACAGATGGCATTCTCCATCACAGCTAGCTCCAAATTGTGCCTGATTGTTGCACTGATGGAATGAGCAAATCCATCAAGGTTGATCATCACCCCCATGTTGCTATTAGGGTATACAGTGTTTTTCTGATCCTGCTCATCTCACTATCAGTTCATGCAAATCCCTCCAGGCTTCCCTGAATTCCTGTCCCTCCTGGTTTCTAATAGAACAATAGTGTTCCATGACATACATATACCACAGTTTGCTAAGCCATCCCTCAATTGAAGGACATTTACTTGATTTCCAATTCTTTGCCACCACAAACAGGGCTGCTATGAATATTTTTGTACAAGTCATATTTTTACCCTTTTTCATCATCTCTTCAGGGTATAGAGCCAATAGTGGTATTGCTGGATCAAAGGGTATGCACATTTTTGTTGCCCTTTGGGCATAGTTCCAAATTGCTCTCCAGAAAGGTTGGATGAGTTCACAGTTCCACCAACAGTGTAGTAGTGTCCCAAATTTCCTACATCCCTTGCAACAATGATCATTATCCTTTCTGGCCATATTGGTCAGTCTGAGAGGTGTGAAGCGGTACCTCAGAGAAGCTTTAATTTGTATTTCTCTAATAAGTAATGATTTAGAGCAAATTTTCATATGACTATGGATTGCTTTGATCTCATCTGCAAATTGCCTTTGCATATCCTTTGACCATTTGTCAATTGGGGAATGGCTTTTTTTTTAATATGACTCAGTTCTCTATTTTAGAAATGAGTCCTTTGTCAGAAGCACCAGTTGTAAAGACTGTTTCCCAGTTTACTACATTTCTTTTGATCTTGGTTACAGTGGTTTTGTCTGTACAAATGCTTAATTTAATGTAATAAAATTATCTAGTTTGTTTTTAGTGATGTTCTCCATCTTTTCCTTAGTCATAAACTGCTCCCCTTTCCATAGGTCTGACAGGTAAACTACTCCTTGATCTTCTAATTTGCTTATAATATTGTTTTTTATGTCTAAATCCTGTAACCATTTGGATCTTATCTTGGTATAGGGTGTACGGTGTTGGCCTAATCTAAGTTTCTTTCATACTAACTTCCAATTTTCCCAGTAGTTTTTATCGAAGAGAGTTTTTAATCCCAATAGCTGGACTCTTTGAGTTTATCAAACAGCAGATTACTATAATCATTTCCTGCTATTGCACTGATCCAACACTCTAATTCTTAGCCAATACCAGACAGTTTTGATGACTGATAAATTTAGATCTGGTAGGGTTAAACCACCTTCTTTTGCACTTTTTTTTCATTGAATCCCTGGAAATTCTTGACTTTTTATTTCTCCATATGAATTTACTTACAACTTTTTTCTAACTCATTAATTTTTTGGAATTTTGATTGGTAGGTATTGAGCAGGTAGTTTATTTTTCTTTAGAATATCTTTTTGGAGTATATTTTATTTTAGAGAACCTCATAATTATTTTTTCATGGTGATCTCTCTTGGCAGTCTTTTATTTCAAAATATTTCTTCTTTTTTTAGAAGTTTTTCTGGGGTTGATAATTTCTTCAGTTTTTCTGTTCTATTTTCTTTTTAAAAATGCATATATATGCATGTCTGTATATATATGTTTCTATATATGTCTCTCTCTCTGCAGATATATATATATATACACATATATATATATATCATTAATGATTGTTTCTCTAAGGGGTAAAGTAAACAATATTTGGGGAAGATGAACTTGGCTATTAATAAGAGGGTCATCGATTAAGATCTTTCTTTACAAATTTGTCAAGGAATTTTGCATGATGTTGTTGAATGGTAGAATTATAGTTGAAACAGAGCTTTTAAAGAGACATTTTAGTCTACCCAGTCAAATTTTTTATAATGCCAAAAAAATAAGCACAGTGGGATTTTGTTCAATTACCACTGATGAAGTATAAAACAGGGAGAAAGTCTATATGTTCTTCTACTGCCCTGAAGGTGATCTAGCACCAAGTCCAAGTAAAAAGATGAATGCTGAAGTTCTCAAGATGTTCTTATTTATAGGTAATATTGGAATGATTCCATCAAGTGCTAGAAACTCCTGAATAGTCTTGTGGATTTCAATATTCAAAAGAGTTTTGCTTAATCACCCACACAAGAAAAACCAAATGAAAGAAGAATATTTTATTTATAACTTCCAGTTAGATGGAAAACTTATAGAACTCATTCATCTATACTATTATTTTGGGATGACATTGCAAATAATTCAGGTCTACATTTGAACAGGAAGAGAATGGACTAGATTGCTTTTTGAAAATTGCAAAGCTTCTTTAGTGATCCCAAACTTCTCACTCAAAAAAAAAAAGACACTGTTTAATATCAATTTTATTCTGTTGATATCATATGGCTTCATACCAGTGTTTCTTTTTGAAGAATTAAAAATGAGTATCATATCATAGGATAGCTGTAAGCAGGTTGCAATATATAATAATGAACTACAAAGATTCAGAGTAAATTGAGAAATGGTTAATTGGAAAAGAAAATTGTCTGGACAATTGGCAAAAAATATTTCATAACTGGTAAACAATGTGTGATTTAGGTGTATCCCAGTGGGGTCAAGAGAAAGTACAGAGGTTTGTTAGAATCCCAATAATATATTTATGGAAAGACGGACAAAATTTGTAGAGTGCTGGCTGTGGTTGAAACAACAATATTGAAGAGATCACAGAGACATATGGCTAGACAAGATGGAGAGTACAGTGGAATTGCTAACCTTAAGAGAATTTTCCTGTTTTTCTCCCCCTCTTTTTGCCTCTAACTTTCGGATCTGGCTAACAGGGAAATAATAAAAAACATAGAACTTTATGTCAGAATTCCTAAGGTTGTATCTGACTCTGCTACTTTCTACCTGTTATTTTGTGTTACTTATTTTTGAGGGCCTTAGTTAACTCACCTGTAAAAATAAGGAAGATTGATTAGATGAAATTACCCTAAAGATCCACTTTTATGTAAGATTCAATGAGAAATAGGAAGCTAGGTGCCATAGTAGAAAAACCACTGAAGACAGATTTCTTCCAATAATTTCATTTCAGTACTGTTCTGTAAAATGGGAAATCACTATATTACGTATTTCATAGGATTGGTGTAAGGAACAAATAATATAAGTTTGGAAACCTTAAAGTGCATATAAATGCTGGCAGAGTAAGAAGACCTAGAGGAGTACTATCTATATAAGGGTTAGCAAGGAAAGCTGCACAATCTACTATTTTGTTTTTCATCATTGGAGGCAGATGGTGAGGTAGGGAAAATTCCTAAATGTATAAATAGTATTAGAGGCAATTTCTAAATTAGGAAGATCAGAGTTCAAGTTCTTACTCTGATACTTTTTTTTTTAGTTTTTAGTTTTTGAAAGACAATGGGGTTAAGTGGGTTGCCCAAGGCCACACAGCTAGGTACTTATTGAGTGTCTGAGGCTGGATTTGAACTCGGGTACTCCTGACTCCAGGGCCACCTAGCCACCCCCCCCCACTAATTTTTTTTGTTTGTTTTGGGGGTTTTGCAAGGCAAATGGGGTTAAGTGGCTTGCCCAAGGCCACACAGCTAGGCAGTCACTAAGTGTCTGAGGTCGGATTTGAACCCGTGTCCTCCTGACTCCAAGGCCGGTGCTCTTTTTCCGCTATGCCACCTAGCTGCCCCACACTAATTTTTGATGAGTGACCTTGAGAAATTCAAGTAGTATCTTACACCTTAAGCAATTCAAAGACAAATAGTTACAGAATTGTTGCTGATCTTTGTCAATGCATAATTTCCTCACTGATGACTCCCAATAAGAACAGATCATAGGTATGAATCAGTGCTTTGGGGAAAAATAACTCTTTTTTAACATCACAAATAGTTGTCCAAATGTCTATCAAATATAAGACTTTACATTTGAAGGTAAGTGAATTTAAAGCATCATAGGGTTTTGAATCTAAAATCGTTTGGACTTTAGGGGACATCCTCCTCCCCCCACTCTGCAGGTAAAGAGTGTCCCGGAGGTGAGCTGCCTGGGGTCCGCAGCTGGGCCAGTCCAAACCACAGGTTCCAAAGAGGTCTTGGGAGCTGACAGCCAAGAGACTTCTTTCCTGCTCCAATGAGCTGATTCTGGCTTTGATTATTTTTGGAAAAATAAACAATTTTGGGGCGGTGGGGCAGCGGATCAGCCCTGGAGTCGGGAGGACCCAGTTCAAATCCGACCTCAGACACTTAGTGACTGCCTAGCTGTGTGGCCTTGGGCGAGCCACTTGACCCCATTGCCTTGCAAAAACTAAGAAAAAAAATGAAAAATCACCAATTTCCGAAGAATAACGTAGCCCACCCGCGCGCGTGTGTGTCTGGGAGGTTAAACGCTTCAGAGAGGGCGAGAGCCGGGGCAGCGCCGAGCCCGCGGAGCCGAGCGGCGGGCGGCGTGGCGACCTTGGCCGGCCGGGCGGGGCTCAGGTGAGCCGGCGGCGGAGGCCGCGGGCGGGGGGGGCAGGCGCGGGGAGGCCGCGGGCGGGGGCGCGGCGCGGGGAGGCCGCGGGCGGGGGCGCGCCGGCGCGGTGCCGAGTCATCCCCCGGCCGGCGGGCGGGCGCGCGCGCGCGCTGCTGCCGGGCTCCACGCCAGTGCCGGGCGCGCCGGGCGGCGGGGAGCGTGCGGGAGCCTCGCCGGCTTCGGGGAGGGCGGCGGGAGCGAGGCGCAGCACCAGGGAGGAGAGCCCGGGGGACCCCGGGGCGCGCTGCGGGCGGGGACGGCGGAGACCCCCGTGAGTAGCTCGGCGCCCGCGCGTCCGTCTGTGTGCGGGGCGGCCCCCGCGCTCCTGCCCGCCCCGGGGGCCGGCCGGGGCGCGAGCCGACGCCCCCTTCCCTCGCCGCCCCCCGGGCACTTGCGGACGCGGCCCGGGGCGCCTCGGGGCGCGGGTGCGGGCGCGCGGGGCGGCCGCGGGCATTGTCTGCCCATGGGCCCGGGCCGTGCGGACCGCGAGGGAGCGAGGGCGGGCCGGGGCCGGGGCCGGGGCCGGGGCCGGGGCCGGGGCCGGGGCCGGGGCCGGGGCCGGGGCCGGGGCCGGGGCCGGGGCGGAGCGCGCTCCTCCGGCGGCAGTGGGCTCGCGCCTCCCGGCCGGCCTCCCGGGGCAGCGCCCGCCCGCCCGCCGGGGCTCGCCCCTTCGCTTCTCCGCGTGGGCATGGGCGGCGGGCGAGGACGGAGGTCGCCATTTCCCCCAGAGTTGGGCAGCCCCGGCCCCCGCCCCGCGGAGCCCCGTGGGCGCCCACTTCCCCCGACGCACGCCGGGGCTGCCAGGAGGGAGGCACTTGTGCGCCCCGCTGCTCCCCTCCCAGCCTGCGGCTCCTCGGGGGAGCAGCCCCGCGCCCCGAGCCGGGCCGGGAGCTGTCTGTGCTGAACCGGGAACCGGCCGGGGCCGCGCGCCGAGCCGAGCCGAGCCGAGCCGAGCCGAGCCGGGGCCGCCGAGCCGAGCCCAGCCGAGCCGGGGCCGCCCACACACACACACACACACAGCCTCGAATCGTGCCCGGGAATACACCCACAGTGGGCACAGTGAAGCTGGCTGGACTTGAAAAGCCTAGTCCGTGATTTACCGAGGCTAAAGTTCCACCCTGAGCCCGGAGCAGGAACACTGCTAATCAAGCCGGCTTTCATCACTGGAAAGCGTAGGCAGGTGCATGAACTTCACCTTCACCTCTAACCTTACGCAAACTCCACATGTTGAGTACGAGTAAACCCTGTCTCTGAGAGGACTCTCAGGAAGCTATTGAAGGTGACCAGGCAAGAAGACGTATTTGTAAGAAAATTTAAATAGAGCATCCGCAAGCCTTATAGCAAAAATCTTAGTCAGTAGTGGCACAAATAGGAGACTTAATGAATATTTGTTACAGGGTATGCAGGTAAATATTTAACAACAGACTTGGTGGTGGGGGGGAGCAAGGAAGAAAACGAGGTTTAATCTCCATCATTTAACATTTCCTCCATCACTTTCCTACATCTAGAGACTTAGTGATGTCAGACTCAAACAGAAAAGGATCTCTGAGGACCATTGACTTAGGAAACCACAAATTAACATTGTTTTTCCTTCGTTGCATTTTTATTTCTTTTTGTTAAACATTTCCCAGTTGTATTTTAATCGGGTTGGACTTCACTAGGCAGTTTGGCCGGCTTTTTTCTGCCTGAGAGTAAAGCATCCAATTTAACATCTCTGGTCTAGAAAATAAAACAATAAATCAAACCCTTATTTGTAGCCGTTGTCAATTTAAGCTCCCACTGATCATCCCCAGAGTGTGTTCAATTGTCTCCAGTAAGGGGGTGGGGGATTGAACTGTATAACCACTCCTTCCTGCATCCCTTCTGCTTAACTAGATGCTTTGGAGGGAGAAGTGCTGCTAGCTCTGGAGTCTGAGGACTTGGCTCTGGTGTCACTTCTGCAGTGTATTCCATGGATAACCTTGAGCAATACACTTTATCTCTGGGCTCCTCTGCATCTCTTCAGACTGTAAATGTGGAACTAGGTAACCTCTCAACTGCTTTAATTCCAATTCTGTGATCCAATCCTTTCCCTTACTAAAGTCAGTCTTTTTTTCTTTTAGGGTTTTGCTTTTAGGTTTTTTGCAAGGCAAATGGAGTTAAGTGGCTTGCCCAAGGCCACACAACTAGGTAATTATTAAATGTCTGAGGCCGGATTTGGACTCAGGTCCTCCTGACTCCCAGCCCAGTGTTCTATCCACTGCGCCACCTAGCCGCCCCTTTATTAGTATTTCTTAGTGAAATAAGAGGGAGAATTTTTTTTTAAAGCTTAGGACAAGATATTTGTGTTTGTTAATAACTACTTTAGAGAAAGAGAAAAGTTTCATTTAGTGAAGCTATTGTGTTCCTTCTTTCCAAATAGTTTTGTTTGTTTGTTTGTTTTTGTTTAATAGGCTTTGCTTAGAAGAAAGTTATTTTTGAAGTTTGAAACTGAATTCAAAGAGGTCTCCATTTTAAACTGTAAATTATGTTGGAATATTAGGAAAGCCCATATCTATCAGATATTTAAGAGAGTCTCATTAATTTACTAAGTTTCTTAATATATGCAAATTGGTTCAGAATAGTTAAAAACCATACTGTATTTTTTGCTGAAAACAGTTCCAAATGGGAATTTGGACTAGCTCAAAGGCAACATTTCCAGCTTTGACTGATACATTTTTAATTCTTACTTTGAAATTGGATACAATTTTCTTCAAAATTAAAATTCTTAAAATGTATTTTCCATTACAAAAAAAATTTAGCATTTCATAGAATCACAGAATGTTGGGGTGAAGAAAATGGAAAGAGATCATAAATATCTAATTTAATTTGGTTATATTATTGAAGAAAGCTGAAGTCCTAAATGATATTAAAAAACAAGATTAAGAGGCTGATATGGAACTAGTCACCTAGTTCAGTTATCTTCTTTACTATGCCATTCTTATTATTGAAGAATTCCATCGTTATGTATTACATTTTTAAAAATTTAATCTTAATTTTTAAATGAATACTGATACTGATTTTTTTTTGCAAAGCAAGTTTGCATGCTTCATAAGAATAGCCAATAGAGTTCTGAATAGATACCAATGATACCAGTTTAAATTTTCCATTTATGGCTCTAT
The DNA here is from genome assembly GCF_037893015.1 of Macrotis lagotis. NCBI lineage: Eukaryota > Metazoa > Chordata > Mammalia > Peramelemorphia > Peramelidae > Macrotis > Macrotis lagotis. The sequence goes on from NC_133664.1 coordinate 150,462,692, forward strand.
TAGAACCCAGCTGTTTGCCTTTGAATACTGGGAAACTTTCATGTGAAGTAATCTTTAAATGATTTACTATTGCTGTATGTTAATGAAATGTGATTAACTAATCAAAGCTGTGGTTACACAGGTATTTCCAGTTTTTATTAAGTAAAAACCTAATATTTTCATAGAAGTATATATTACTTTATACCATAAATATGTTTCTGAAAAATTGAATGAAACTGTACTTCAGAAATTTAATATTTTATGTGTAACAAGGGACTTTACTATGTAAAGGAACACTTCAGCAAGACCATGAAAAATAATTACCAAATTAATTCACCATTTTACATATTTGCCCATTTCATGACTATCCCTGACTTCTGATATTTTTACCCCCCAAAAGGAAGGAGATTATGCCAACATTTGGTGTCCTATTTTTCTATCACTTTTTGTAAACTTAAGGTTTCTACCCTTGTTTACTAATGAATAGCATTCTCATACAGAAATTAATAGCAAAGTAGTTGGAATTGAGATTCCCTTACATTTCCTCTTTAATTTGTCAAGGCTGCTTAGACCTTAGTTGTATATGTGCTTGAGAAAAAGAGTTGGTTTATAAGCAACTGGAAATTATGTTTTGTATTTAGGATTTCCTTTCCTTTTAAGTTTCAGGCTTAGAGCTTAAATTTAAGCATCATTAGGAAAAAAGGGATTAGGCTACTGTTTGAGCCCTAGGTCATTACTTATACCTATTCCTAGAACCAGTAGGGGTCTTATCCTAGAGCTCCTTATCCTAAACTCAAGGGTAAATTTAGGGAATTAGAGATAAGGAAGCTAGTGGCAAGCAAGTTACTTCTTTAATTTAACCCTTTTCAGTTCTGTAAATAGCAGGTGTCACTATCTGGCAGGATTTAGTGGATTGGAATGGAATGTGAAAGATAAAGAAAGTACTGACTTTTCTGTTTCTAATCTGATGAATGTAGGTAGAGAGGAAGGGGAAAGGGACAAGCATTTATTAAGTACTAGACTCTACAAATATTATCTCATTTGAACCTCACAACTACCCTGTGAGGTTGGTGCTATTGTTAGCTTCATTTTACATTTGGAGAACCTGAGGCATACAAAAATTGAGTGACTTACCCAAGGTCACACAGCTGGTTGGTTCTTCTTGTCATTACTGAAGAAGACCAAAATTTCATCACTATGTTAGAGACAAGTTACAGCATGTCAAGGGTGGCAGAGCTTGGAACTCTCTGCCACAGGCTGGGCGCAAATAGTTCATGTGAACTCCTGGGGTGAGTACTCTAAATTTATGTATCAAACATTTCCTTTGAGTTGCCTCCATTCTGCCTTGCTCATAGAGCACCCTCTATGATGAGGGCACGCCATGCTGGGCTAGTATCTCCTATGCTGCACAGTTATTTCCAAAGTCACCTAGCTAGTAATTGTCTAGAGGTCAGATTTAACTTCAAGTATTCCCGATTCCAGGCCATTTGCCCAGTGCCACCACCTGGCTGCAGATTCTGTTTCCTCTTGTAGAGATCCAGGAAACATTACCTTCCCCTAGTCCTTTACCACTCCTCCGCCCCTTCATCTTGGAGACCAGAGCTTCCATGAGATGCCTATGCTTTACATCAGAGGTGTCAAACACACACACACACACATGCACTCATGTCTATGGGACACAAGTAGCCCATAACACTACCACATCCTGAAGTAGATTAAAGTGCAATTTGAAAATATATTTAAAAATAAATCAAAATAAAATATAAATAATGTTATTGTGTGGTATCCTAAATCAAAATGCAGTTCATAGGGTTCCTTACATAAAATTGTGACCATTTTTTTTTTGAGTTTGACACTGCTACTCAAGCTGTCTGAATCTTGTTCACAAAAATTCTTTAGTTAAGGAACTGCTTGGTCAGAAGTACTGTGGTTTGTCTATCTGAATTATTTAAGTGCTTATAAAAGTTATGAATTAAAGCAAAACCATAAAATTCTCTCACAATTGGGAAGTTAGTATGGAAGAAACTTAGATTAGACCAACACCTAACACCCTATACCAAGATAAGATCCGAATGGATACAGGATTTAGACAAAAAGCAATATTATAAGCAAACTAGAACATCAAGGACTAGTTTACCTGTCAGATCTATGGAAAGGGAAACAGTCTATGACTAAGGAAGAGATGGACAACATCACTAAAAACAAACTAGATGATTTCGATTGCATTAAATTAAAAAGCTTTTGCACAGACAAAACCACTGTAACCAAGATCAAAAGAAATGTAGTAAGCTGGGAAACAATCTTTACAACTAGTATTTCTGACAAAGGACTGATTTCCAAAATATATAGAGAACTAAGTCAAATTAAAAAAAAAAGTCATTCCCCAGTTGACAAATGGTCAAAGGATATGCAAAGGCAATTTACAGATGAGGAGATCAAAGCAATCCATAGTCATATAAAAAAATTGTTCTAAATCATTACTTACTAGAGAAATGCAAATTAAAGTTTCTTTGAGGTACTACCTCACACCTCTCAGACTGGCCAATGTGACCAGAAAGGACAGTGATCATTGTTGGAAGTGTTGTGGGAAATCTGGAACGATAATATATTGTTGGTGGAGCTGTGAACTCATCCATCCTTTCTGGAGAGCAAAGGCAACAAAAATGTGCATACCCTTTGATCCAGCAATACCACTACTGGGTCTGTACCCTGAAGAGATGATGAAAAAGGGTAAAAACATCACTTGTACAAAAATACTCATAGCAGCCCTGTTTGTGGTGGCAAAGAATTGGAAATCAAGTAAATGTCCTTCAATTGGGGAATGGCTTAGCAAACTGTAGTATATGTATGTCATGGAACACTATTGTTCTATTAGAAACGAGGAGGGATGGGAATTTAGGGAAGCCTGGAGGGATTTGCATGAACTTACGCTGAGTGAGATGAGTAGAACCAGAAAAACACTGTACACCCTAACAGCAACATGGGGGCAATGATCAGCTTTGATGGACTTGCTCATTCCATCAGTGCAACAATCAGGGACAATTTGGGGCTGTCTGCAATGGAGAATACCATCTGTATCCAGAGAAAGAACTGTGGAGTTTGAACAAAGACCAAGGACTATTATATTTAATTTAGGAAAAAACCTGATATCTTATTGTCTGATCTTGCTATCTCTTATACTTTATGTTTCTTCCTTAATGATATGATTTCTCTCTCATCACATTCAATTTGGATCATTGTACACCATGGAAACAATGTAAAGACTGACAAATAGCCTTCTGTGGGGGGTGGGGGGGAGGGAAGTAAGATTAGGGGGAAAATTGTAAAACTCAAAATAAATAAAATATTTAAAAAATAAAATAAAACAAAATAAAAATACACAGAAAAAAATTCTCTCACAATTGGCTAGGTAGGAAAATCCTAATATTTTGGGCATAGGTTTAAATCTCTGACCTGCTTTAGTTCTGTTTATGCTAAGCTGGTCACTGGCTCCCTCCTTCACATTCTCTCCTGAACACAGTTAATTAGCAGAAGCTAGTCACAGATCAGTTATGACTGATCATTATTTAAACGAAACAAAAATCAGGAAGTAGGCATAGCTTAAAGAAAATAGAGAAAAACTGTGAAGAAAGGACTCGCCAGTGATAGTCACCAAGGAGGGAGCTAAATCTACAGTCATATCAAATTCAATAGTGATGGGGCCCTATGAAAATTCCTGCAGATTACCTCTTAGTTTTAAATGTATTTAAAAATATTTGCTTTATTTTACTTTTATTTATTTTGTTTAATATTTCCCAATTAAATTTTAATCTAGTTCAGGCTCTGTTTAGGAGTATTGTTGGCTGCATGTAGCTTGTTTTTGATTGATACCTTTGCTTTATGGCCCTCTCATTGATCCCAGAGTGATCAACAAGCAATATCAGTCCATTCATTATGGCCTCTTTTATCACTTTTCTTAGCTCAAGAGAATGGAAGTCTAGTTGCTGGAGCCCGGTCTTCAAAGGTCAGTATCTAGCCCTGACTTTAAGGGCTTTTCACTCTTTCCAACTACCATTTTGCTGGAGTTTTTACTCCTGTTGCTTTTGCAAAGCTGCAAATGCTACCATCCTGGTGAACACCGCCTTGTTAGAATCTTGTAGCCAGCACTACAAAAGCAAAACTTGAACCTTGTACCTAGTCACTCAAGCTCATTGTTGTCCCTTCTTGAACATGCTCTGTCTCATGATTGTAGTACCAATGATGCTGCTCCAACTCATAGAACTCTGACTCATCATACATTTCACCTCTACTCTAAGGCATTCATATTGCAATAGCAAGAACCACATTCTTTCTGTTTAGAGAAGTTACTCTTGACCATAACAGTTATGATTTCAAAGCACATAAAAAAGTATAAAAGGCATATTGAGAGAAATTTTTCTTAAAGAAGAGACAGTATCAAAGCAAATATACCTTCTGTGTTGTGGACTGTATTTTTTAAAACCTAATAGACTTCAAGTTAGAGGCTTGGAAAAGGGAAGGATGGACATTAATCATATACATATATGGTTTTTAAAAATTTTAAATCAAAATGTTTCATACTTTTTACATATGCTTTCCAAGTAAGTCCTTAAGACCAAAGACTTAGAAATGGAAGGAAACTTAGAGGTCATCTGATAAACTGTCTCCATCATTTTAAGATGAAGAAATTGAGATCCAGAGAGATTATATGATTTTCTTGCTTCACAAAATGTAGTATAGGTGAAATTTAAACTCAGGTTCTCTGACTTGAAATACAGTGATTTGTCAATTCCACAATCTGTTTTCTTAATTTTGAGAACTATTATACTATTAATAGAATTATTAGTTATATTAATACTTAGATCATTATATTATAATTTTATTATGGACATAATAATTTTAAGTCATATAGTGTTCTATAGCAAAGGTATCAAATACTAAACTCCCTAACCAGATAAAAATGTAATTGGGAAATGTTTACCAAAATAAATAAAAGATACAGTAGAACATAGATAATGTTAATATGTGGTTTTCTGGGTCAGTGTGCATCCCGGAATTCTTATCAATGGCTTAGTGACCCTGTTCCTATCTGAATTTGATGCCACTATTGATACTATTAATATCTAATGCCATTAGAGGATGGTATAGAGGATAGAGAACTGACTTATAGGTTTTTTAGGATTTTTTTTGCAAGGCAATGGGGTTGAGTAACTTGCCCAAGGTCACACAGCTAGCTAATTATTAAGTGTTTGAGGCTTGATTTGAACTCAGGTACTCCTGACTCCAGGGCCGGTGCTCTATTCACTGCTCCACCCAGCCGCCCCAAGAACTGACTTCTAATACATTAAAATCTAGATTTAGGTTTTGCTTCTGACACATATTAGCTATATGACCATGATGAATCCCTTAACTTCTTAATTATCTAAGGAAAATCTATAAGACTATTAAGTTGAATAGAAGGTGAAAAACTTGCATTAGTGAAACTTCATCAGAAGATCCCTAAAACAATGAAATCATAGACCCAGTCTATATCTCTATCCTTATTCCTGTTATTATTAGTCTTGTCTTCTTCCTTTTCCTCCTCCTTCATCAATTCTAGTTGAATAGCATGACTTTTGTGGGGAAGAATGGCCTATAAACTTATTCAAGAACAGAAACTTGCTATTTAAAGGAATATTTTTCCATAAATACATTGAGTGCATATGATGAATGTGTGTATATGAACTACTTTTTACCATAAGGAAAGATGTTAAATTGGGGGTGTGAGGGAGAAAAATTATTTCACTGCTTAAAAAAAGCAAAAAAAAATTATATAATCAGAGAAAATGAAGAAAGAAGTTTTTTTTCCCTAAAAACAGATTGAAATATCACGATGTTGGATGTTAAGGGTTGTGCTGGCATTGTGAGTTACAATGCTATTGTGTTGGGGACATTTTTACCTACAAATGAATCTTCAAAGATGACAGCATAACCCCCTGCTACCCAATTATAATTGCTTAGATGAATTAATAAAAGAGAGGTGGTGTCAACCTAATTGATCTGTTTTACTGGTCTTCAGGATTAGAAATCCAAATCAGAAAAATAAGGTGATTTGGGATTTAAAAAAAAAAAAAACTATTGAAGTGAATTCCTTTACTCCCTGTCTGAATTACAGCAAGTGCTAAAGGCAAAATTAGTAAACTATAATGACCACTATTATCCTACTGCATAACTCAAAGTATAGATTGAACATTAAAGTGGCAAATACATAGTTTTACATGTAAAATTCTGTGCATGGTATGTTGAAAACAATCTAACATAACCCGGAAAAATATACACCCAAGGTAATTAGAGGGAATCCTGTAGGAGGTTATCTACTGAATAACATACAATGAATTTGATTAATTTTTCCCAAGTAGGCTGAGAGCATTCAAAAAATTCAGTATATAGATTCAGTATGTCTTGAATATTTAATACACTTTCATTTTTAAGACAAACAATGCACTTTATAGACTCTGGATTCTTTCCATAGATTTACACATTTAAAAACACTTAATTTTCAAATTGTCTTTTAAAGGTGAAAAATGTAGTGCTTATGTCTTAAGGTATAAATGGACTTGTAGCAAAGTTGCATCCTGGTGTTTCTAGTTCTTTGGAGGGAGAGAGTTGCTTGCTAGTTATATGGCTTTCTTCTGAAGTCTGGATAGGCTTTTCAGTTATTTACCTCAATAGAAAACTGAAAGCAAAGTCTTCAACAAAGGAGCTCTGTTTTGCCTGTCCCACTTGCTGGGCTGTTGTCTTCGCCCTTTTCAGCGAAGGAGGGGGTAGTGCTGGGTCAAAGTTGACGAACACTGAAAAGGAATTCAAGCCTCATGTCGAAATTTGAATTATAGCTTAGTTTGAGTGCCGAGTTGATTCATTTGAATTGAAATTTTTGTATCTGCGGAGGCTTAAGTGACAGATGGTGTTGGAACAACGTAGATAGAGCTGGATGCCATATCTAAAGTGTCCAACTTAGATGCTTGATAAACATCTAGTTACTGGACAAGCTTTTAAAAAATCATAGATAGTAAATTTTGGCACCATATGACACATTAAGATCTTGAATTATGTGAATTAAAGATAGGACCCTTCAGCTGGCATATATTCAGATTTATTTGTCTAGAGTAATTGCATTGCAAATCTTCTGCCTGACCATTTTACCACTCACTGTCCTCTTTAGTCACTTGTGAATACAGAAGTGCTCATCTAGATTTTTTGCTAAGATACTTTGAAAGTTTTGATTTTTTCCTAAAAAACTATTTTGATGGGTGACAGATCGGTTAAATCTATCCCAGAAATTGGACATCCTGTGTTTTTGTCTGTATGAATGTTTGTAAAGCATATTTCTGTGTTCTTTTGATTTTATTTTTTTACTTGCAGAATTTAAGATTTCACTGAGGCATGAAGCATAACATCCCCATTTACTTGTAGGATCTAGATATGTAGTAATCTATTTGAAATATTTCAGGTGTGCAAAAATGAATTTTGCAAAATAGCCATTTGACCCCAGAAAAGTAGACTATGAAAGGGTAAGCCCAAATAAAATGCAATTAGGACTAATTTGGAATCTCACCTAGAATTCATAAAGTCCTAAGTAGAAGATCTGAACTGGGTAAAGAGGAAGGTTTATTTCTAATTAACATATTTTGCCTTTCCTGAAAATAATTTGCATGTGGAGCTGATATTTTCAAGTGAATATTTCTGTTTGTAATTTAGGAAAACAAACTGCTCTTGTAATCCTGGTTAAAATTGTTAAAAAAAAAAAAGACTTAAAAATTTAGAGTAATTTTTTAGTAATTATTAAGCAAAAATGAAGTAAATTGATTGGAGTTTAATGTTTTGATGCATTTCATGGAATGTATATAGACACAATGAATACAGTCACAGCTTGAATGTTTCTGCCAATGTAACATGCATTTTAATAGGTGATGTTTGGCAGCTGAATAACCCTTTGGCTCCATATGCTTCTAGAAACAGCTATCCTGATGTAGAAAATAGGGCAAGACAAACTAGATCCAGTGTGGATGGGATTATTTTAACTAAGAAGGTGATTCATTAAACAGCAGGGAATGAGTGAGCTCATGGTTAGCTTCATTTACCAGATGGGGTTAGAATGAATATCAAAGTACATGAAGACTTAGTTGGGTAGGACTCAGGTGGGTAATGTGAATTATGGACAATATAGATCACTGAACTAACTTGACATGTTAAAATATAATTATATAATAATTCAGTAAAATAATAACCCATAACACAAAAAAAGAAAGGTTTAAAAAGGGTACCTAGATCAGGAAAGGGTATTTAAATTACTCCTAGAAAATGTAATTTATACAGCAATACCACTACTACTAGTCATATATCCAAAGAAAGTAAAAAAAATAAAAAGAAAGATCCGTATACAGTAGTCACAAAAAACATTTACAAATACTTTTTGAAATAGCAAAACATATGACCATTAATTGAGAAATTGCTGAACAAAATTTAGCATATGGAAGTAAGTGGACATTTATTGTACTATCAGAAACAATGTATATGAAGAATTGATGGAAACTTAGGAAAACATTAACTAATGTAAGAGCAAAGTAAGTAGAACTAGAAGAGAAATCTATATGATGACTAAATTTAATAAAGGGATTCAACAGTGAAAAGTTTCAAAATTCAGATCAATTTGGTGACCAACTGAAACTTTAGAGGGTTGATGGCAAAGCTGGCCTCTCACTCTCTTGGAGATGTGATGGACAGTAGGTGCAAAATAAGGCAAAGATTTCTAAACATGGCAAATATATTGATTTGTTTTGCTTGACTACAATATTTTATAGTAAGAGTTCTTTTGGAACTGGTGGTCATTGGGAAGTGACAGTGATATATAAATAAGAGCATTAATAAAACCTTTAAAAAAAAATAGACGCATCCATGGCCTCTGCTTTCTCAACAGTCTGCCTTCTGGTGACAAATCTCTTTTGCAATAATCTTTCAGAGGTAACCAATGATATTTTAAGGGTTAAATCTGATGATCTTTTCTAAGTCTTCATCATTTCTTAACTTTCTACATCCTTTGATGTTATTGACTACTCTTTTCTCCCTTGACTTTTATTGATATTGTTCTCTTCTGCCTTTTACTCCTACCTTTTGGATCACTCTCTTACAGTTTTCTTTGCTAGATGATCATTCATATTCTTCTTCCAAACAAGTTTTCTTGTGCTCTTGGTTTGTACCTTCTTACTGGCTAATCTCCTGAATTGCCTTGTGTTCAGTTATCATCTCTATACAGGTGACTACCAAATCTACATATCCATTCATATTCTCACTCTCACACTCTACATCACATCTCCTGTTGCCCCTAAAACCTTCCTTTTTTATCTCCCAGAGGAATTTTGAATTTATCTTGTCTAGGTGGCACAGTGGATAGGGTACCGGCCCTCGAGTCAGGAGTACTGGGTTCAAATCCAGCCTCAGACACTTAATAATTACCTAGCTGTGTGGTCTTGGGCAAGCCACTTAACCCTATTTGTCTTGCAAAAACCTAAAAAAAAAATTCATCTTGTCTAAAACTAAACTCATTCTCTTTCCCCTTAAGCCCATTCCTCCTCTTAACCTTCTTATTTTTTGTCAAAGATACCACCATTCTTTCAATCCCCAGATTTGCATACTAGCATTCATCCAAGACTCTTCCCTCTCCCTCACTTCAAATCAGTTGTCAGATATTGCCATTTCTATATTCATATCATCTCCTTCATCTATACATTTTTTTTCTCCATTTGATTTACAACCACTTGAGTTGGACCTTGTCACCTATGACCAGGATGATTGTAATAAATTCCCAATTGTTCTCACTAATTCTGGTATTTTCTCTCTCCCATTTATCCTTCATATTATACTGAAATAATCTTGCTAAGCTAGGATCTGACTATATCATTTTTCCACTCAAAAATTTCCAGTGGTGCCCTAATGCCTCTCAGATAAAATTAAAACTCCTTAACTTTAATGAATGAATGAAAAGTATTAAGTGCTTTCTTTGCTGTAGGTGGCATACTAAATTCTGGGAATTCAAAGACAAAATTGGAGATAGTCTTTGGCCATAAAGAGCTAACTATAATTGGGAGAGATAAAATGAAGGAAAGAGTTGGTGAAGGAAGGGTGTTGTAGTTTGGAAAATTTCAGGGATGGTGCGTGGAACTATAGAGGAGTAGACTTGTTTCCAATAGCAATGACAGTATTCCTTTAATTATAATTCCAAAACTTGAAAGCAGAGAATTTAAGGACAGTACAACAGCTAAGAAGATGGCTACAAAGAAAAAATGAAGCAATATCTGGGATCAGCCTAATTTTGGATACTCTTTATGAAGCACTTAATAATCAAGTCAATTGAGGAATTCCAGAGTCTAAGGATTGTCTTCCAGGGCATTATCTTTTCTCAACATGGAAAGGTAGTAGCAGAAGATAGTGGGGGAAACTTGGCATTTAAAACCCTTTGCCAGTCCAACTCTATTTTCAAAGCTAGCTAAAATGATCTCCTTGTTGTTCCCAAAATAGTCTCCTTCTATGCTTCCTCTATTTACTTATGCATTACCTTCCTCAAAAATCTATAGCTTCTTTCAAGACTTCACTTAAATATCAAGTCCTCTATGGAACCTTTCCCGATCCCTTTAGTTATGAATTCCTTATCAACTTGACTTGTATTTCTTTGTGTTGTTGGTACCCCAAAATTGAGTGTTTGTAAGTTCAAGTCAGGGACCATTTTTTTCATTTTTCCTTAAAACCTTTGCATATAGTAAGCATTTAATACATTCTTACTGGATAAAGGAAGAAAGCTAGACACCTTGTCCCCCCTTTCTCATAATGCATTTATGATTTATAAAATGTTGACTTTGATTTTTTTATTATTTTGAAGACTTTTATATATAGCAGAATCTAAAAGAACTTGTATGGATGACTGTGGGTGAAAGAATCAAATAATTGCATTAAAACAAAAAGACAACTGAATCTTTAAAATTGAGTATTGAAAACTGAGGAATTTTGTCAATTGACCATTAATGTGTATCTAACACTGAAAGGAATGAGCTGACCCAGACAGCAGGAAATGAAAATTTTGTAACTTTATAAGCCAGATTCTCAAGCTTTACTACTTCATAGTTCTAAATTTAGGAGGTAAATTAAATTATCTGGTTCAGATCCCATTAGTAGTATCTTTGTAGCTAGGAAGTATGCCACTAGTGTTGCATTATGTAAAAAACTCCATAATCTCAACCTTTTGAGGCAACACACAATTCAAGTTTGACAAATTTTTCATTTTCTCACCATTGTATAAAACTTTGCTGAGTGTCATTTTTCCTTCTGGAAATTCATTTGAGGATGCTGAATTAAGCATTTTCTTAAACCAACTCCAAGAATGTGAATTAAAAGAGATCTGTAATATTGCACATAGTATGAATGTAAAAAAAAGCTGGCAATAAAATTTATCTTAGCGTATTGAATGATAAAGCCTTTTACAGAAACTTCCCAACTATTTTAAGGTAACTTCTCAAGAAATTCCCATCATCCTTCATAAAGGAAAATATCAGGGTAGCTGCTACCTTGTACCAGTGTGGCAGAAAAGAACAATTTGTCCTTTCCTTAGCTGGTTAATTGATTAAATACTGATTGTGTCGTAGGCAGCTGTGCTAAATTTAAGACATGCTTGGAGGAAACATTCCTTTCCATTAATAATGATTTTGCCAAAAAGAAATTAAACTATAAAAGACATTTTTTACAAGCTAGTTAAGTTGACTGAATAGTATCTGGACTAATCTGACAATTAGGCTTAGAAAAGTTACCTAAACTCTTTATGTACAGGCAGTTAGTGGGCACTTTATGTATAGGCAGTTAGTGGGCACTTTATGTATAGGCAGTTAGTGGGCACAGGAAGACCTGAATTAAAATTCCACTTCAGATATTTACTTAGGCAAGTCACATAATTCTGTCTCAGCTTTTATCATCTGAAAAATGGGAATAATAATAGCATCTACCACATAGAGTTATAAGGAACATGATTTAACATATTAAAGTGTTTGCAAACCTTAAAAAGTTTTATAAACACATTATATCATTATGCCTAAGTTTTATTAGGCTCTAAAATGGAGATTTAAAAAGTTAATTCATCCTTTGTTTCCCAGAATGAATGAAAATCACTGATAATAAGCACGAAAGCAAGAGAAATACTATATAATTCTGTGCTATGTTGAAATTATATGTATAATGGGTATTGTGTTGCTTGCCTTATCAGTGGATGGGGGGAACTTCAAATTTCAAATAAAAAAGGTTAAAAAATAAATCTGTTATGTCACAAAGATTTCTTATGTCATCTCATTTACTTTAGTAATTCCTCCAAAAAAATCTAAAATGTATTTGAGTTTCTTATGTAGCAATCATAATAATATTTGTGAATTTAAATGAAGTGGATTTATACTACAAGTATCCTTGATACTAACAGGATAGCAGGAATTTTTTAAAAAGCTAATCTATATGCTTCAGCTTCTAAAAAATAGTAGGCTAAAATTCAAATTAATATTGACAATATATAGAGAAAGAATATGAAAGAGGTAAATACTATTTTTCAATTACGAAAAGTGCCATTTAAAAGTCCTTAGGAAAAGCTAATTGTGTTTAATTTTAAAGCATCATCCTTTACTGATTTTTCAAGAGGATACACAGTAATTTGTTGGTGTCACCTATGGCCAAGTAGAAACCCAAAGAGTAGAGAAACTGAAAGAATTGAAATAGATTGAATCTATCTAGTTTACAACTGGTATGTACTCAGACGACTCTAATTTAAAAGGGTAGGACAGGAATCTCTAGAAGAATGTTCATGGGTTGTAAACATGTAAAGCTTACATATCATAATTATAACTTTGCATTTATATGGCTATTTTCTATCTTGAAGATGAACCACTTTACAAAATCCAACCATTATTAGATAGATAGATAGATAGATCAACCTCCAAGTATACACAATGCTACACACATAGAGAATGCAGTAACAATCCAGCATGATTAAATAAAAGAGGAAATGACAGTTGAGTCACTCCTGATAACTATCCCCCAAATTTAAACGATTAATTCAGTAATCATTTTTTTAAACACCTAAGTAGAAAAGGAAGCAGGAAGCTGGATTAAAGTGCAACTTCTTCCCCATATTGACTTTGTGACCCCAAACAAGACTAGTCATTCTCAGTTGCATCGAGAAAATTCCCTTGGACCCTTAGTTGCAGAATATTTCTTGATCCTCACTGCTGGAGAGATTTTTCCTCTTTTGGATTTTCCTTTATACATGACATTACTGATTCTACTCCCTTCTTCTCTCCTCTTTCCCTCAAAGTACAAAATCATTCATTCAAAGTCAAACTCGAAGGAATATTTTATAGTGTTATGTCAATGTTTTATTAACATGAATAGTTTTGGATTGTCTCCTTTCAACTGTTTCTTGAATGATTGAGTGGAAAATTATTTAATTTGTTTCTATCAGGTGATTATGGACATGTATCAAATTGATAATTTAACCAAGTGACAATTTGGTTTTCAGTTTTCAGTATTTGGCGCAGACTCTACTGTCTTTCTGGTTAAAATCATTATCCCCTCCTACCTTCTACCCTCCTAATCATTAACCCAGTGAGAATACAAAATCTCTTCCCAAGTCCTTTCTGAACATTGTTAATTATGAAGTTTCCTTCTAACTTCTTAAAGCTCTAATTACGCATCTTATTCATATTAAGGAAAGTAATGATTTGGATTTTAGTTTAAATTTGAATCTGTGAGACAAATATGTGTATATTTTGCAGAGAGGGTATTTTGCAGCTGGCTTTTCCAGACAGCATGAAGCTCTGAAAGGAGCCAGCATAACCAAGAGCTTTTAATTAACTTGAATAAGTGGCAATATCTACAGTAATACAGCTGAAAGTTAATTGTTTTTGTTCAATTGTCCACAAATCTATGTGGCTGCATCAATATTAGCTATCTTAGATTGTAAACTTTCCTAGAGGAGTGACTATTTCTGTTACCTAGATTTATGGGGTAGTTGGGAGTAAAGTCACATTCAAAAAATGATTAAAGAATTATTTAAACAGGAGCAGCTAGGTGGTGCAGTGGGTAGAGTATTGGCCCTGGAGTCAGGAGGACCTGAATTCAAGTACAACCTCAGACACTTAAAAATTGTTTAGCTGTGTGATCTTAGGCAAGTCACTTAATCCCATTGCCTTGCAAAAACAGTAATACTCCTCCCCCTTAAAAAAGGAATTACTTTAACTGATGACAGTCTGCCTGTATGTAGAGGGGACTGAATTCCATGAAGAAATTTTCAAATATAAAAATATTATAATTTTTACTCCTAAAAGTTACTTATAATAGGTGAATGATTTGGAGATTTGCCTTTCCTAGGCAACAAGAATTTTTTTTTGTTTGATGTCTTATTTTTTTCCTTTTTTCCCTATGCATTCCAGTTTACTTATGATCTCTTCATGTGGACACAGAGACCTGAGGAAGTCTTACAGAATATAATGATAAATGATAGGAAATTGTAACTCTAATTTGCAATGGCTTGATGAAGCATAGAAATACTGAGTAAGATGCTGGTCTTTTAGTCACCAGTAGTTGAAAATATTTTGTTTCCTTGTCAGGATTATTAGAACAACCATCAGAACATGATGGTTCACAACACCCAGGTTCTAGCCCTTGTTCTTTTACTAGTTAGCTTAAGCTGAACCTGAAATGACCTCATCAAAAATTGAGGGATTCTTAACCTGGGAACTATGAACTCCCATGGAATTCATGGATAGATTTCACTGAGGCTGTGAACTTGGTTAGGGAAAAAAATTACTTTTTTATTTTAATAAAAATGATTTCCTTTGTAATATGCATTTTATTTTATGTATTTAAAAATATTATTCTGAGAAAATGTTCATAGACTGCTAAAAGGAGTCCATGACCCTAAAAAGGTTAAAGACTGATCTATGAGGCAAGTATTTTCCCTGGGGTCTCAGTTTCTTCTTCTGTAAAATAAAGGATTTGTACTAGATAAACTTGGAACATTCTGTATTTTTTTGCAAATAATAAAAGTAGAAACACTTTTAATTAAACTATTGCCAACTTTAAAATAATAATTCATTATCTAGCATATGACTAACTGAATTTTGTTGTCAAAATCAAAATTTGACAGTTGACAGGGGTCCTGGCAGACATCTTGTGTAACCCACATATGAAATAAATTCCATTATTATATTCCTGAGAAATTGTCATCTGGCTTCTGTTTGACCCCTCACTCAATAAGGGGGAAGCTACTGCCTTGCCATTCTAGTTTTGAAAGTTCTATTGTTTGGAATATTTCCAAATTCAACTTAAGAACTGATCTCTTTGCAGTTTTCATCCATGGCCCCTAGTTCTGTTCCTGTGGGACTAAAAAGAAGAAATCTTAACCTTTTGCCATGTTTCAGCCTCACTAATCCTTGAAAACAATTTCAAGTTCCTCCTGATTCTTTCCTTTTTTAAGCTAAATAGCTCTAGTTCTTTTAACCAGTCCTCATATCATAAGGATTCAAAATCCCTCACCATCCTGCTTGCTCTCCTATGGATCTTTTTCCAGCTTATCAGTATTTTTCTTAAACTGAGGCATCCACAAAGAAACTGCAATACTCCAGATGAAGTCTGTCAATGGCAGAGTACAGAGAAACTATCATCTTCCTCTTCCTGGAGGTTATAATCTTTCTTGATGCAGCCTAATTCTGACTGCTACAACCTACTGCTAACACATTTTGATCTTACTATACTCTAAAACCCCAGGATCTTTTTTTTTACAATTGCAATTTAACTGTAACTCCCCCATTTTTTCAATAAAGTTACTTTTTTATACCTCAGTATAAAATTTTATGTTCGATCCTGCTTTCAATCCCAATTTCAACTCATTAGATTCAACCCAATACTCTAGCCTTTTAAGAGCCTTTTGAATCTTGACCCTGTTATTCATTTTCTTAGTGACTTTCCCAGCTTCGTGACATCTACAGATCTTGCCATCTACACCTTTATTCAAGTCACAAATTAAAAACTATTAATTCTTGCAAATACTTGAAATATTCCACTGGTGCATTGTTGACATTGAACAACTACTCTGAATTTGATCATGCAACCAGTTATAAATCTAACTAATTGTATTATTAGCTAATCCATCTCTCTCCACCTTCTCTATACCTTATCAAAAACTTTGCAAAAATCTAGCTATATCCACAGCATGTTCCTCATCTATTAGTTTATTAGTTTAATTTGGCATAACCTATTCTTAATGATGTCATATTAGTTTTTTGTAATCACTGCTTCCCTTTCTAGATGTTTGCCAACCATCTCTAATGATCCATTCCTGTGTTTTAAGCCATACTTCAGAAATCCAACTATCTTCCTCAGATACCACGTGCTTAGTTCGTTGAACAGTTCCCAAAGTAATTTTTTTTATTTTCTGTATCTCTTGTCTTCGTTGGGTATCAGTGGGGAAAACAGAATCTGTGACACTGTGGGTTTTGATTATTGCCTAAGACTTAAAAAATCATTGGCAATGTGTTTTAGAGTTCTCTGGCAATGTTATTTATGCTCACTTTGATCACCAGAAGTGGGTAATAGTCATCCTTTTTGTTAAGTATTGTATATTTTGGCTGATGCCCTGGGATGAAAACAGACTCCTCTGGGTTTTTGTTGTTGTTTGTCTGCTATCAGCAGCTAGTATCCCCCTGAGCCTACTCACCAACTGCTGCTATTCTTCTCTGCTACCCTTTACCTGATAAGTTTCTTTGGCTCTAACATTTCATTTTTTGGAGGATAAATAGCTTCTTCCTCATCAGAGCATATCACTCACTCACTCTTCTTCAGGAAGAGTCTCAAATCTATATTAATGTCTAATCATATTGATGTCCTTATCCTTCTCTTTTTTCCTCTATGTAATACTTCTCTCTAGGATTCCAAATCTCCTGTTAACGCCTTCAGAACCATTCCCCCCCCCATTTGAAGCCCATTTCTGGAAATAAAAGCATAGCTTACTTTGATTCCAGTCACTAAAGAACCTAATATTGAGATGTCTTTGTTTTTAATATTTATTTTGGATTTTTGTTTTTGAACCCTAAGTAACTGGTTAAAACTTTTACCATCAGTGATGACCTGTAATAACGCAGTTCCTCTACTAACCTTTCTTTGTTCTTCTTGGTAGCTTTAGTTCTGCTGTCTTACCCATCTCTCTTTCAGTTTGACAGTAAGTCTACCAATTTGCTCCACTTAACAATTATTTTCATTTTTTTAACCTCTGATTATTCCACTTGAAGTTTTCTTAAGTATCTTATGTTGTCTTTCTCTCTTTTTCCTTGAGGCTACCTCTTCAGGTTCTTTCCCCTAAATTGACCCTTCTTAATTGTTCCTGATCTTGTTACTCTTTCAACCCAGAAACAGACTCTGGACCACGATCTGGGCCTATAGATTGTTCTTCAAATTTTCCTTACATTTTCCAAATTCAAATTCTAACTTGATTTACTAGTCCAGGCCCTTCCAAATCATTTTTATAATTTTCTTCTCCTGATTTAACACAACCCCCCCTTTTTTCCTTCTACCCTACCCCAAAATGAAAGTAGATTGAAGCCAAGGAATCAGAGGACTTGAGTTCTAATCCTAGTTATGTTTCTTACTATTTTTGTGGACAAATTATTTAACTATTCAAACATCAGTTTCCTCATTGTTAAAATAAGAGGATTGGACAGGATGATCTCTAAATATCTTCTAAATTTTAATTTTATGACATAACAACCAGGAACATGTTTACATTGAGCTTTGTTGCTTCCCAGGGAAAGTAGAAGTGAAAAAGCTAACACAGTTCATTAGCCTCTTGCTCATTGCAATCATGTAAATTCTAATAAAAGCCTAAGTAGTTCTAGTCATCAAAAATTCCTCCCCTAATCTCTCCAAAATAATGTGGGTAATGTGGGTTGATTAGATATATTTCATATCAGTAACCATTCTTTTTTTTTTTTTTTTGGGCAAGGCAAATGGGGTTGAGTGGCTTGCCCAAGGCCACACAGCTAGGTAATTATTAAGTGTCTGAGACTGGATTTGAACCCAGGTACTCCTGACTCCAAAGCAAGTGCTTTATCCATTATGCCACCTAGCCTCCCCCAGTAACCATTCTTTTAAAACAGATGACTTATTGAATAAAATATAATCAGTAGGGAGACAAAGGAGAGTAAAACTGGAACTGGAATCCAGCTCTTCATACTCCTTTTCCAGTATTCTTTTCATGTCTATATGCTAGGTTTTCAAATATTCTAGTTTGCTCAATTCAGGGCTCCTTTTTATTCTTAAATAATGACCCTGACCTTTCCATTATAATACATTTGTAAGCTTTGGAGCTCATTTTCTCCATCCACACTTGCACTGGCAGGGTCTTCAGGAGAAGTCTTTTGCTACATTTTCCTTCAGGATTCTAGGTGTACCCTTAAGAAGCCAAGAGAGTCTCACTATCAAGCTCTTTTCCCATATGTTTTCCTCAATCTCATTCACTTAATTGATGTTTCCTCACATCATCTAATCAATGATGAATGTCGCCAATATGAATGAATTTATCTCTTTTTGATATAAATAAATCAATTGATATCAGTTGTTTATACAAGGAGATATTTGTTGAGAAGCTATAGTAAGAACCAAAGTGCAAAATAGCTCCCAGAAAGTAAGCATATGATCCCCTTTCACATCATGGTCTCTGGGGAGAGTGGGCTCAAAATTAAAGTGGTTGTTACAAAACATACCTCTCATCACAATTTAGAGATACTTCTGGCCCTGGGAGTCCTTTGTGCTCATTAATTTCCCCTTGCTCCCAAGTTTATTTCCTATGGCGGTATAGCCATTGGATGAATCACCATAGTCTCTCAGAATCAACCTGGATTCATTCATTACTGGATTATATAATTTACTTACTCCTCAGCTCCTCTAGTCCTCACCGGGTTCAGCTGCTGAGAGACTCTGTTATGGACTTCTTCCCGGGCCTTTGCTAGGTCTTTTGATGTTTCAAAGCTCATTGGGTTATGACTTGGTTCATTCCATCTCTAATGCTTATTCACCTACACGCAGGAAAAAATGAAACATAACAGAGATAGGAAAATAGTAGTGCTATGTGATCTCAGCTTTATGTTGATTGTGTGAGAGTCAGAGATCCTAGATAAGAGGGCCCATAGCAGTTCATTATTTTAATTTGAAATCTACCAGGGAAGCACACACACACACACACACACACACACACACACACACACACACACACAGAAAAAGACAGAGATGGGAAGACAGAGAAAGACCCAGAGACAGAGGAGAGAGAGAGAGAGAGAGAGAGAGAGAGAGAGAGAGAGAGAGAGATTTTGTCTCTATTTGGGTCATTTGTATGTGTGCTCAGTTCCAACTCAGCAGCCAATTAAAAGTCATTTTTTTTCACTTCATATAGTAAGTGAACAAGAAACAGTTATAGAAATTTTGATCATGTTCTGAAGTGGAGGACAGGACCTTCCCTTATCCACCATCATGTACTTATGAAAGTAGCCTCCCCATGACTCCTTATGAATTGACACCAGCTAGAATAGATTGTGCATGCTTGAAGGACTAGGGTCCTGATGGACAGTCCTCTTTCCTCACCCTTTATCCCATGTTAAAAACAACCTATTCTTGAAAGCAAGTGAGTTGGAGAAGCGGGTAGTGAAATTCTTGACTTTGAAAGGGAAAGAAGAAAAAATAATTATTATCTCAAGATTCCTGCCATCCAACTGTGACGAGTTGTAATGCTGGCATGTACTATAGAAGATGGAAGGCCAGATTTCACAACTATGTCTCTCTCTATACATCACATCTTTTTTTCAGTATTGCAGGAAGTCACAGTAGTGTAATCACAATCCTGAATTCTGAAATTTTCCTCTCTGACTATTGCCTAGTTCCTTACACATCCTCTTACCTCCCTACTCTTTGTGACACTCCTTTAAACCATCAGTCCCTCAAGCCCTCTTTCCTTTGCAGTGCTTAGCATAGTGCCTGGCTCATAATAGTCACTTGATAAAAGTATATTGACTGTCTGACTTCTACTGTGTCTGCCATTGTTTTAAATTCCCTTCCTGATTCATTCTTGTTCCAGTCAGTGTCTACCCATTTCAAGATTGTTCTGCCCTGAAACTTAAATTTTTTACCCCCTTAACACACATTTCTCACCATTCTAATCCTCCTTTCTGGGACAATTTATCATTTCTTCACTTACTTCTGAAAGAACTTATGAGACCATTTTTTATTGGGTCATTTACAAACTGCAGTCCAAGCCCTTCCCCTCCTCATACTTCTTTCCCTCTCATACTGACTCAACCAATTTATCACAGTGATTGTTTTTTAAAAAAAGCAAAACAAACCAAAACCTCTCCATACCTCTCAGACTCCCCAATTTCACTTTTTTATTTTTTCAGCAAACAATTTGCATCCTATTTTACTAAAAATGAAAGAGACCATTTGACGTGAACTGCCTGAATTACATTTCCTGCATATTTCAATAATTCCCAGTATTCTTTCCTCCTCCTCTCTGGTCTTAAAAAATGAGATTCCTCTTCTTGCCAAGATTATTTCCTCCTCCTTTTGCCTTTTCACTCCCTCTTTTCCACCCCCCCCATTAATTTCTTGTACTGTTCCACTTCTCTCTTTCATCTTCAATAAATTCAGGTACTCTGCCCTGTTACCTCTTCCAAGTTATCATTTCTCCGCCAAGCTTTAAGAACAAAGGTTGTTGACCATTTTTGTCTCATGGATCCCTTTGATAGTCTGGTGAAGCCTATCAATCCCTTTACAGAATAAGGTTATTTTATTTTATTTTTTTTAGGATTTGGCAAGGCAAATGGGGTTAAGTGGCTTGCCCAAGGCCACACAGCTAGGTAATTAAGTGTTTGAGGCAGCATTTGAACTCAGGTACTCCTGACTCCAGGACCGGTGCTCTATCCACTGCGCCACCTAGCTGCCCCAGGTTTTTTTTTTAATTTTTAATGCTTAATTGAAACAGGATTATAAGGAATATAAAATTATAATTATAATGAAATACAGTGCTCAAAATGTAAATACATGCATATGTTCACAGACTTCAAATTAAGAAACTATAAAGAAAGTATGTCATTAGTTACCTCTATTTCCTCACTATTCACTTGCTTTTCAATTTCATATATTCTTGCTTCTATCTTCACCATTCCATTTGGCTGCTTTCTTCAATGTTATTAATAAGATCCATATCCAAAGGCATTTTTAATTCAAACTTCATTTTTCTTCTTGAGCTAATACAGTATTTTATACCACTGATAACTCTTGATATTTTATCTTCTGGGATAAAATCCTTTGCTAGCTTTTAGGTTGCTACACTTTCCTGTTTCTCCTCCTGACTACATGATCATGACTTCTCAGCCACCACTACTTTTTCTTCCTAACCCCTTAATATAGGTGTTCCTTCTTGATCTGTACTCAACCCTTTTCTCTGTTTAAATATTGTCCTTTGTAGATATTCTGTACTTATATCCTTCAATTATTCCTCTGTGTAAATGAGTATCATATCTATATTACAGGTATTAACTTATATACTGAACTTCAGTGCATAATTTCCAACTGTCTTTTATAATTTCCACCTGAATGTTCTGCCAGCATCTCAAACTAAACATGTATCAAATATCACCAAAAATCTGCCCCTCCTCACACCTTCCCTTTTTATTTTAATGAGATCACCATCTTCTTAGACTCTCAAGGTGAAAAATATCAATCAGACTTATATTTGATGCATCTCTGATACCCCTCTGCTACTAGATCTGGTAGATTTTAAATGAGTAGTATTTCTCCCAATCATTTCCTACTTCATACTGCAACCATTGTACCCTTGTCACTAATTATCTCTCCCCTGGCATATTATAGCCTCCCAATTGGTATATTGTATAGTACACTCAATATCTATCTCTAGAGTAATGATGTAGAGTCTCAGTATAATCACCCTTATAGAATATAGCTTAGCCATGTCCAAAAATCTGAAATACTTTAACCTCAAAGACTTAGATTTTCAGTAAATGGACCCTCCCTATCCTAACACATGTTTTTAGGATGTCCAGTTTGGTGGAATTCCAAATAGAATCACAGGATACAAAATGCTGGGGTAGTAGGGAAATATAGGTATTCTCTGAAAATATTCCCTATCATCTGTTCTTGGTCAGCTACCTTCCTTTGTGCATGATATTCCACACATTCCTTTCCAGTAGGAAGTACAGGAGAATATTCATATAAGAGAAAACTCCCTGGAGTGTCTACCTACATGATAAATGTGTGCCTCAAAGTTTATGTGAATCAGCTCTGTCTCCACTAATAAGTTGATTCTCTACAAAGGCAACCGCCATTTTTATTAGCAATAGCCACTGCTCTTCCTTCCCTTTAATTTCATTTTTTTGGGGGGGGAGGATTAGATCTCAATGCAGATTGACAACTGTTCTCCAACTTAGTTTCTTGTATTTTGTTTTGTTTTGCAAGGCAGTGGGGTTAAGTGACTTGCCCAGGGTCATACAGCAAGATAATTATTAAGTGACTGAGGCTAGATTTGAACTCAGGTTCTCCTGGCTCCGGGGCTGGTGCTCTAACCACTTTGCAACCTAGCTGCCCCTATTAGAAAGTGACCTGGGGCACTGAGATCTTAAGTAATTTGCCAAGGTTCTCATTTCCTTGTCAGTGATGGAACTGGGAGTTTCTAAAGCCTGTACCTCAAATTCTCAATGTGAGTATTTACATCTCAAAAAGCAGCAAATGCTACAAAGCAGGTCTTGATTTATTATTTTCATGATTGTATATTTAAGAGTCTGCTAGAAAAAATGTTAATACATTAAACTTAAAGTTGTTTATGTTTACATTATTGTCTTTGTATAAAAAGCTCTCCTGGTTCTTCTCATTCATTCTGAAATTATCTCCTTTGTACTTTCATATTACACAAAATATTAACATTACATTCATATCTCATAAACAAATTATTTTTTCAGCTATTCTCTATCTAAAAATCAATTTGTCATCACTTTAAGATAGTTCTTTGCTCTTTTTTCCTCCCCCTTTCCTTTCCAATCAAAAAGTTTGTTTGACATGACTATTCTTCCCTAATTTATACTTCTCTTAATGCATTGCTCATATTTTTCTCTATTGATGTATTTCTACACCAAATTCTGAAGGTATGTGCATGCTCATGCATGTTCAACTTTCCTTTGTCCATTTCAGGTAAGAAGTAGAGCAAGGTTTCTCTGATGGTGATTCCTTCTATTCTTCCTTAATATTTGTATATTCTTCTTTTAAAGGGCAATGATCATGAGAATAGCAACTTTTCTTCCTTCTCTCTGCACAAGCATATTCCATTTACCCTCCATTTTCCTTTCCTTCTTATGACACTCAAAAGAGAACCAATCCATTGAAAGTCTTTTTTAAAAGTCCCTCAAAGCATTAATAATATTCTGAAGATATACTTGTTCTCTCTTTTTAAAATAGTAAAACTGCATCATCATCTAGTTGCTCAAAATACCTTTGTAGGTATTTTTGGATTGGTATTTGCATTTCCAAGTTCCTATTCAGTTCTAGTCTTTATATGAAGAATGAAAATCATCTATTTCAATAAAGATTCATTTTCTCCTCAGTGACTCAGCTTTGAAAAGTAGGTTTTTTCTTTTACCTGAAACCATATTTTCCCCCATTGAGCCTCCGATTGTAGTTGTTATGAAGTTACTATTTTTTGTAGGGGGGAGTGAGGAGGAAGAGAGAGATGGAGCAAGAATTTATTAAGTGTCCACTATATTTTAGCACAGTATTAAGCAATTTGCAAATGTCTCACTTGACCATTATAACAATCTTATGGGGTACATACTATTTGAAACTTTCTAGATTTGTCCTTAAAGGTTTTATTTATTTTGAGTTTTACAGTTTTTCCCCAATCTTACTTCCCTCCCCCCACAGAAGGCAATTTTGTCAATCTTTATATTGTTTCCATGGTATATATTAAAACTTTCTAGATTTGCAATACTTTTTTTGGTACTGGTTAGTGTTTTCTTTGATATTCTTTAATTTACTCTAGTTTTAGATCCTGAATCATTGTTTTGTGCCAGGACCAGGTCTGACCTCTTGCTGCTGAGTTGGTTGATCCTGCTTAGTTTTGCCTTGGATCCCTTGTGTTCTTATGTTGACTTTTATTTCACCTGGATCTTTGCAGTTCAGAGTGTTCAATCTTCATGGACTTTTCTGACATCTTAAGATATATTGTTAGGAAAGTCAAACTTCCTAGTCTGTGTTTGGACACTGCTAATTATCAGGCCAGTCATTAGTCATTGATCACCAGTCTTATCTGCTATTGATCCTCAAACTTCCAAAGTCCCCACTCTTGAACTTTCTGATCAGTCCAGGCAGGGCCTTCTCAGTGGAACTCCACCCCACTCTTACTGTCTCTGAACATAGAACCTAATAGGCTACATGTCTCCCATCTCTGTTCACACTGGTTTTGGCTTTGTTGGGAATGGAGGAAGGGACTTTCCTATTGCCCATGGAATTCTAACTTTTGGCATAGTTCTTAGATCAATAAAGTAATATGTTGTAACTTATCATTGGATTTTATTTTTATCATTTCAGTCTACTGCAAACTTCAGAGTTCTGCTACAGTAGGTCTGTGAGAAATGGGAAACCTGTTCAGGCAGCCATAGCTATGCCTTTTTAAACATGCCAGCTAGATTTCTTTTATACATGCCAGGAAAATTGCTCATGACATGTTAACCTGTTCCCTGTGGCACCACTGTCTCCCTAATTACAATGATAACCAATTTTTTCCTATCTCCCAGTGTCTCCTCTTCTTGATCCATCCTTTACACTGTTACTAGAATAATCCTGCTGATTCATGGGTCTGATTATATCCTTCTGCTGAAAAACCTGCAGTTGTTTCCTACTGCTTACCTAATAAAATACAAACCTCTGAATCTGGTGTTCAGATTTATTTGCAACCTGCTTCAGATTTGCCTTTTTCAACCTAGTCAGATTAAGTGTAATTCCTTCTTAAGAATTATTTATTCTAGGGGTGGCTAGGTGGTGCAGTGGATAGAGCACCAACCCTGGAGTCAGGAGTACCTGAGTTCAAATCTGCCCTCAGACACTTAATATTTACCTAGCTGTGTGGCCTTGGGCAAGCGACTTAACCCCATTTGCCTTGCAAAAACTAAAAAAAATTTATTTATTATAGACAAAATAAAACACCATTCTCTTGATCACCTCCCTGTATTCATGCTTTGGTTTATCTATCCCTGACTCTCTCTGTTGTGTCTCTCTCTGTTTTAACCCATGCATTCTTTCCTATTCTTATTTCGTGGTTCAACATGGTCCAATATGTACTCAGTGAAGATCTTCCTGGTTTATATACTTTTTTTTAGGTTTTTGCAAGGCAATGGGGTTAAGTGACTTGCCCAAGGCCACACAGCTAGGTAATTATTAAGTGTCTGAGGCCGGATTTGAACTCAGGTACTCCTGACTCCAGGGCTGGTGCTCTATTCATTGCGTCACCCAGCCGCCCCTAGTTCATATACTTTTAAGTGTTCTCTCTTTTAATTTCTAACATGACTCTTGACCTTTCCCATTTACTCATCATGATATACCATGTTAAGGTTATACCCTTGTCCTAACCTTTCCTAATAGATTGTGAACTTCTTGAAGGAAAGGTTTGTTGTCTTTTTTGCTGTCATATTTCCCTAACACCTGCCTTCCTTACACATAGTATTTAGTAGATTTTTGAGAAATACATTCCATTTGTTGGGTACTCCACTATTAGATTATTTCCTAGAAGGTCATAACATTTCATTCTCTTAAGTGGCAGGGACAAAAATAATCATCCTGTGTATGACTTATTCCATCTGATAAGATACTGTTTTGTATGGTTTGAATGAGTTAAGGTAAAGAAATTATAAAGTATAAAATAATCCCCCAAGTGTTACAAGTTGATAGCAGGACAGAATTGATTTTTCACAGTGACATATTTTTTTTTATCTTTTCGTGTACTCCAAAATGGGGCTTATGGCAAAAAAGGATAGAAGCAGTGCATGGAAAAGAATATCAGTTAGTAACTAGGATACTTGAACAGGGAACTAGGAAGGTAATTCATTCATTCATGTATGATTTAGAAAATTTATAAGTTTTTTTCCTATCTAAAGTACTTTCAAGTTGTGTCACTTCATCCTTGACTAATTGATTCAAGTCTTTAGGATTTCCCCTAATGAACAGATGTCATGGCTCCTTTAATCAATAGTATTGTGGAAGGCAAGTGACCCCTAGAAAATAAAAATACAAATTAAAAAATTACATGTTCATAGCTCTACCTTGTAAATGGAGCTACATGAATTCTAAATTTAAATAATATTTTTGGTGGTTCCCAAATCAAGATCTTGTTTTTTTAGAATTGTAAAATCTTCAAGGGAATTTCTCCCATCTGAATTTAAATTCCTTGAGCAGGTTTTTGTACAAGAATTTTCAGGATGGACAGCTCCTTTTATTTTTCATTTCAGTTTTGACTTAGGTATCAAAACTACATGATAACTTTCTAGTTGGCAGCTTTGGAACATTCCTTAGAAATTTTGTAATCCCACATGGTAGAAAGATAGTACCTGAAACTCTCACAAGGTCTTGGTGTACTGAACATACAGTTACAGCTTTAAGAATGAAATGCCCTACAGAAAAGTGAAGGAAAAATTAGGCTTAGATAGCATATAGTGCAAGCAGAATGCAATAAGCAAACTAAACTTCAAAGACTTCACTGAAACATCATTATAAAGAGTTCCAGAATTGTAAGTTCCTAATCTTTTGATGAATGAAATTTCAGGCAGTATGCATCTGGTAAAAAGGATGGCTTCATGTGACTCTGTATTGTTGCTAGTGCTTTGTTTGATGAAAGCTTAAAATGTGCCTAATGTAGAAAACAGAGAATGGAATTTGTCTGGAGGTAACACTACACCCTTTGGCAATCTGAAGTCATTTAATTCAGTTGAATTTCCATTCATTACAAGAAAATTGACTGAGAAAATCAAATTATTTTGAAAAGTTGGTTACTAAGTGTTCTTGGGAAGTGGTCACTGTGAATTAAATTATATAGTGAATTATAAGGGGCATGCTTTGTGTAGTTGATTTCTTATATGGAATCTTTGTTTTCCAGGAAAGATAGCTCTAAGCACCATTCATCAAGGGGAGAAAAAAATCCTGAATTAAAAATGGAATAACTGACTGAGTTTTTATTCCTGCCCTTTAATTCTTTCCCAACATCATTCTTGCCATTGACATACTATAGTGAACTACAAGACTAAATATGAAGCATATATATGCTTTTTTAAATCAAAAGAAAAGCTATTTTTTAATGCTTCTGTTAAAGTCACACAAATGATTGGATTTCCTGAACTTGGTTATATTACCACAAAATGTTTTTGATGCTGTTTTTTTTAGGTTTTTTTTTTTTTTTGCAAGGCAAACGGGGTTAAGTGGCTTGCCCAAGGCCACACAGCTAGGCAATTATTAAGTGTCTGAGACCAGATTTGAACCCAGGTACTCCTGACTCCAAGGCCGGTGCTTTATCCACTACGCCACCTAGCTGCCCTTGATGCTGTTTTAAGTTTGGTTAATATCTTTTTAAAAATCTTCTATATCTTTCAATGCTTCTCTCCTCTTCAATCTCCCCCAAAATAACTCATTATAAGTAAGAGCAAAAAAGAGGAAAATACTTTAGAAAACCAGCCTGTACAATGAAAATGTGCCATAACATGTCATGTTCCACTTGCATAGTCTTGGACCTCTGAAAAGTATAAAGAGTTGGTGTCTTCTCATATCTCTTCTTTAGTACCAAGCTTGGTGCTAATATATTCACCACAGATATGAACCATTTTAATTGTTCAAGATTAGAAATGGAAAATCCCATTTTAAACAAAATAACTTGAAGAACTTTTAGAGGTTTGAAAAGGAAGATTCTTTTGAGGAAAGGCTGAAAAATTTGGCACTTTTTTTTAGTATAGAGAAGTCAAATATGTTAGACTCTTAAAAGCCACATTAAGACATCCAGTAAATAAATCTATTAGTTTTATTTATTTACTTTTTCATTTTTATATGTATTTATTATTGCTCCTCACTATCTTTCCCTGCCCCAGTGATCAAAAAGGGGGGAAAAATCAAAGAAATCTCTTATAATTAATATATATGTAGTCTAGCAAAACAAATTTTCCCATTGGCCATTTCCAAAAATGTGTGTCTTACCCTGCATTTTAAGTATATCATCTTTCTGGCAAGAGAAGTGGGGAGTGTATTTCATCTTAAGTTCTCTGAATTTTGATCAAAAATCTTTGAATAGCTTTTCTTTATAATGTTGCCATTGAATAATTGTTCTCATTCTGCTTACTTTTACTCTGCATCAATTAATAAAATTTACTCTGAAACTGCCCATTTTATAATTTCTTATCTTATAATTACATGGAATGGAGACTTTGAAGTAAATTTGAGAATCTGGAAAAAGGTCCAATGGCAAACATCCTTCTGTCCACTGAGAGTCAATGTAGAATAGGGCAACAACAACTGGAACAGAAGTAGGAACTTGAGGCTGTGACATTAATGAAAAGTCATTTCACTCTTAATTTATAGGAGCTCATAGATAAGAGTTAGATAGGATTGTCCTATATGTAGGTCATATATGTCATATAAAGACCATATATAGGACATACAAGTAAATCCATAGGAAAAATGAAGAAAAATATAGTGCCTCTGGAAAGATACTACTAAGGTTAAATTTTTACTGTGTCAATATCCATATTCAGTCTTTAACAAAAGCAAGGACTCTAGTTTTTAATCACTCCTGCTATCTGAAAGAATGTCTTTTCAGTCATACTCCTCAATTTGTACTCTAAACATAATAGGTTAACAAACTTTCATCAAGTTTTTCTGTGATTTTAATAAATGATGAGAAGTGTGAAAGGAATAGCAGAAAAGATTTCTAGTTATGTGTTATCACATAATCCAGTATAGACAAGAACTGGGTTATGGGAAAGTAACATTTTAATTAATTTAGTTTCTGGCTATTCATTCTTACCTTTTCTGTAAAACTCTTTGAAATAAGTGAGCACAAAATATGGAAGGTTAGAGAAAGCACTGGGGAAATAGTATAAATATGATTGGTGAGCATTGAAAAGCTCACCTTCTAGCTTTTTAGAGTTAGAAAGGACCTTAGGAATAATTTATTTTCATATCCCCGTTTACAAGATGAAAAACTGAGGCTCAGAAAGTCTACTTGACTTGCTCAAAATCATACATTGTTAGAGCTATTATTAAGATCCCTTGAGTCACTGACCAGTGTTTCTTCCACTAGGTCATTCTTATATTTTTTATTATTATAAAGGGTCTTGATGCTGTTTCAAATAAACCTATGATGTTGACTACTAGGTGTTGCAGGAAACTTGTCATATCATTTGCTAATTTTATGGTGACAACTAGATAGCAAGTAA
The DNA here is from genome assembly GCF_037893015.1 of Macrotis lagotis. NCBI lineage: Eukaryota > Metazoa > Chordata > Mammalia > Peramelemorphia > Peramelidae > Macrotis > Macrotis lagotis. Next base: position 150,492,247 of record NC_133664.1, read on the forward strand.
AATTTAAAATTTTGCAAAAAGGAGAAACACAAACATGGCATCTTGCAGGTTTCAAACAATGCTAACATCTCTTCTTTTTATGAGTCATTTCTAGGACCTTTGGTGGATCCTCTGCACAGTGTTTAAGAAAACCCACAGATGCATCGATTCAATATTTGGTTGATTTAGTTGATTGGATTTGTTTTCCTAGACTACTATATTAATTATGAATGATTTATTTGATTTTTTCCTTTTTGTTCAATGAGGGGAGAGAAACATGATTGAAGGAGTGTTAATAAATACATGTAAAATGAATTAAGTTTAAATAAATAAAACTAATAGATCTATTTCCTGGTTGTCTTAATGTGTTTTTTAATTGGTTGGTTTTTCTGAAACTTAACAGAAGTAGTATGATTGTAGGGAGTTGTATTTTAAGAAAACAACAACACCACTATTGTTTTTCTATATACTGATGATATTTATTTTTGCAAGGCAATGGGGTTAGGTGACTTTCTCATGTCACACAGTTAAGTAAGTATTAAGTGTCTGAGGTCAAATTTGAACTCAGATCCTTCTGACTCCAGGGCCAGTGCTCTATCCAACTGCCACCTAGCTGCCCCTTCCTGAAGCTTTTGAAACTAATTTTATTTGCAAGTGAACTTTAATTTATTATTATGATAATTTTGTTATGAGAGTAAACATAACTCCCCCCCCAAGAAGATGAGAAACCTCAAGAATAGTGAGTGAGTGAGAGAGAATTTACTTTAGTCTGTGTTCAGATTCCAATGGCTGTCTCTGGGGTGAGTTTATTTATCATAAGTCCGCCAGAAGTTGCTTCAATAGTTTTTCCCACATTGCTATTACTAGCTGTACCTCCACTCTATTCCTTCCCACTCTCATTTATTCTTCTATTTTCTCTCTCTGCCTTCATCCTGGCCCTGTCCAAAAGTGTGTTGTCTGAGTATCTTCTCCCTCAATTTTCCCTTTCTTCTATCACCTATTCCCTGCTTCCTTCTCCCCATTCCCCCTTATCCCATCCCTTTCTTGTCATTTTTTCTCTAGGATATGATAGATTTCCTCACCCTAATGTGTATGTTATTTCTTCTCTGAGCTATTGCTGATGAGAATGCAGGCTCACTCATTCCCCCTTTCCACTCCATTGAGAAAGTTTTTTCTTGACTCTTACATGAAATTTCTTAGCTTCTTCATCTCCTTTCCCTTCCTCCCATTACTTTACTTTATCACCCATTGACTCCATCTTTTTACTATATTATACCATTATATTCCGCTCCATCTTGTGTCATGTCTGTATATGCTCCTTCTAACAGCTCTTATAAATGAGAAAGTTCATATGAGTTATCAATATCTTTCCATGCAGGAATACAAAGAGTTCAATATCATTAAGTACCTCATAGTCAATCCTCTTCCACCCCACTCTGATTCACTAGAGTCCTGTATTTGGAGATCAGGCTTTCTGTTCAGCTCTGGTTGTTTCAATAGGAAAGTTTGAAAATCCCCTGTTTCACTGAAAGTCCATCTTTTCCCCTAAAAGAGGATGTTCAGTTTTGCTGGATAGTTGGTTCTCAGTTGTAAACCAAGATCTTTTGCCTTCAGGAATATAATAATCCAATCCCTATGAGCCCTTAATGAAGATGCTGCCAGATCCTGTGTAATTCTGATTATGGAGCCTCAGTAGTTGAATTATTTGTTTCTGGCAGCTTTTAGAATTTTCTCCTTGATTTGGGAGTTTTGGAATTTGGCTAATATTTCTGGAAGTTTTTTGTTTTGGGATCTCTTTCATGAGGTTGTGAATTCCCTCAATTTCTATTTTACCATCTGCTTCTAGGGTCTCGGGGCAATTTTGTTGTATTATTTCTTGAAAAATGAAGTCTTGACTCTTTTCCTGTTTGTGGCTTTCAGGTAGCCCAATAATTTTAACATTATTTCTTCTGGATCTGTTTTCGAGATTGGTTGTTTTTCCAATGAGACATTTCATACTTTCTTCTAATTTTTGGCTTTTTTGGAAGAGTTTTATTTCTTCCTGATTTCTTGCAAAGTCATCAGCTTCCTTTAGTTCCATTCTTTATTTGAAGGAGTTATTTTCTTCAGGGAGCTTTTTTATCTCCTTTTCTAGCTGACCAGTTCTGCTTTTTAAGGTATTTTTCTCCTCATTTGCCTTTTGTTTTGTTTTTTTTCATTAGGCCTAAACTGGTGTTTAATATATTATTTTCATCAGTATTTTTTTGTATTTCTTTCACCAAGCTGTTGATTTGGTTTTCATGATTTATCTGCATTGCTCTCATTTCTCCTCCCATTTTTTTCTCAACCTCCCTTAATTGTTTTCCAAGTCTTTTTTTTTTGAGCTCATCCATAGTCTGAGCCCATTTTCTATTTCTCTTGGAGGTTTTGGATATGTAAGCTTTGATTTTGTCATCATTTGATCTTCCATGGGATTAAAGTAATTCTCTTTGGTCAGATTCTTCTTTTTCTGTCGTTTACTCATTTCCTCAGCCCAAGGCTAATTTACACCACTTCTAAGGCTTTGGGTTTTTTTTGGGGGGGGGGCATCCTACCTTTATTCCTCCAAGGTCTTGATCTCTTGCCTGTGTATTGGTATGTAGATGACCACAGCACTTTCCTCTGCCCTGGAGCTGTAAGGAGGAGTTCTGCTTGACTATCTTAGTATGGGAGCCCAAACTGCAACCTGGATCTGAGTGTGGGCAAACAGCAGAGTCCTGCCCCAGGGAGAGCAGAGAAATTTCTGTAGTCTTCCCTGACCCCCTTATCATATGTGCTCTGGAGGTGCAAGCTGGTTTCCCCTGATTCTCGCTGCAGGTTCTGCAGCAGGTGTGCCCTCATTCCACACTCATTCTAGTGTAGCAGAATTCTCTTCCCGCCCCTTCAAGCTGTTCCTGGGCTGTGCTGTGACCGGTTCTTTTTCCATCTCCCAGTCCTGGTGAAACACACCTTTCCTGAAGAGCTTCTAAGTTATCTAGGACTGGGAGAAAGTATCACTCAGTCTTTCTGTGGATTCTGCCCCCTCTAAATTTTGGCTAGAGTTATAATTTGTTGGCTTTTGGAATTTGGGGGGAAGGAGTTCATGGGAAATGCTGCCTTCATGCTGCCATCTTGGCTTTGCCCCAGACTAATTTTATTTTTAAACTTCTTTTTATTTTTCCAATTACATGTAAAGATAATTTACATTCTTTTTTTTGTAAAATTTTTGGATCCACATTTTCCTTCTTCCCTCTCCTGCTTCTTAATCTGATATAGGTTATTTATTTTCAGTCATGTTAAACATTTCCATATTAGTCATATTGTAAAAAGAAGAATCAGAATAAAAGGGAAAAAATCATGAGAATGAAAAAAACATAAAACAAATTTTAAAAAGTGGAAAAAGTAACTTAGATTTGCATTCAGACACATTAGTTATTTCCCTGGATGTAGATGGCATTTTTCATCAACAACTTGAAATTAATTTTTTAAAAATATTTGCACAAAATAAAAGTAGATATAAGCTAATCATTGAGCCTCTAATAGTGTAGCAGAGAATTCTTCAAAACAAATGCAATACCAAGCAAAGGCTTCCCACAGCATCATAGATGTTAGCTAAGTTACTGCACGCTCTTTTTCAGATCACTATCATCTTCATCTTCCCTTTAGTCCTTACTGTTCACCACTTGGAACTGATCTATATGTTGTGTGACTTGTGTGTAAGTAGAAGTGCCAGGTTCCTATGACATAGAATTTGATCCATGGAATACCTTGATTAAAGCTTAAAGGAGCTAAATAAATAATAATTTGACTAGTGGCATTGTTTTCTTGTGCAGTGTTTGTAGTAAGGAAAAACACTGGCTTCAGAATTAGGAGATAGGACTTTAATCTCTTTTGGCAGACTATTTTACCCAACTGGCCCTCAGTTCCTTCCTTAGGATCATGAAGAAATGAACTAGATGAACTCTAAGGTCCTTTACTGTCCCAAAGCATAAGATCCTGTTTTGCTCCTGAGCTTAATATTTGGACAAGAATTATGAGTTAAGGAATAAAATTAAAAACATTAGCCACTTGTTCTTCTGCTCCAGAGACTTAAGGCTATTGTCACTTGGGAACTGAATAACCCAAATACAGTATATATATAAAACAAAGAGTGTGGTTATGTTGGCAGCCTGCTCAGACCAGGCAGAAATGGATGCATTGTGGTCTGGTGGGAAAAGCTCTGGCCTAAGAGTCAAGAGACTCTATTGTAGTCCCATTTCTACTAGTTTATGATTTTAGAAGAATCATTTAATCTTTCTGGGTCTTATTTTCTTCAACTCTAAAATTTTAGGAGGTGGTTTTTTCAGATAAAATGGAAAATCATGTGCCAAATACTTAGAAATTCACAAAAATATTTTACAAATATAAAATGTTGCTGACATTGTGAGTACAGGCACACTGTGGTTTGATAGGATGATTTTGACTAGTGTTAGAGTTGGACACTAGAACCAGGAGACCTGGTTCTTAGTTCCATTTACTGTCTACATGATTATGGAAATTCACTTCACCTCTCTTTAAATGTCACTTTTATCATCTTCAAAATAAGAGGCTTAGCTCTATAAACCCCTAGAGCTTCCGTTCCCCCCCCCTTTTATGTAGTGAGAAGCAAAAGCATAAAATTGAAACATTCCTTACTCGCAAAGAACTTACATTCTGGTTGAGGGAAATAACATATAGAAGAGCTGAGTTTCAGCGAGGATGGAAAGCTCCAGTGGACCTTTAGGATGTGCCATCAGGATAGATGGCAAGGCCCCATCCTTCTTTAATTTGTACTATTGGGAAGGTAAGAACTGATGGCATCTTAGTGGTCCAAACTGGGGCAGTTAGGGCAAGGCTGTTCATACAAGGAGGCAGATTTTTCTCTGTTTTAAATGGGAAAGTCATGAGGAGCTGTCAGTATATTCAGAGATGATAGCTGAGCCTTCTAACCAGAGATTAGATAATCAGGATACTTCCTTGAAGTCCTTTATTTTTAAAGAAAAAAATTACAAGTGAAGCAAAATTCACATTGCCTTAACTCTCTTTTCCTCTGCCAAAGGGTATTCTAGAAATAACAAGTGTAATGACTGCTTGCCCAGTGTCGAGTCTCTGTTCTCCTCCTCCACAAGCCAAATGGTAACTGAAAAACATGCAGCAGAAATAGAATTGGAGAAGAGTATGACAAATTCTAAATCTGAAGGGAAAGAAGCCACTAAGTTCATTCCTGCTTGTGATGTGCTTACAGTGTGAGTGTTACCTAAAATTCCTGGACCTACCATCATAAATTTAAAATAGGTCTTCTAAGCAAACACTTTTAGAAATAATCCCACAATTATTAATTTGAAAAATTCTAACCCTCCTGCATGTGGCAAATCCTTATTTTATGAACCTCTTGTAATGAAAGTACTAATTTGGGCAAAATTTATGCTATTATACATTCATTATATTTTCGGGTTGTGCTTTTGAATTTTCATTTTTTTTCTTTCTAGTTTATTAAATTCTCTTTCCCACCTTCCCCACCCCCATGAAACCCAGCTTCCACTGTAATGCAATGAGTTTATTGGCAGGAGCATGTGGCCCCTTTCATGTGCCAAAAAGGTCACAAGTACAAACATCCTAATTCCATAATCTTTGGTGCAGTTTCCCAGACAGTCAAACAAGTCTCTTCGTTGGTAACTTGAAATATTTAATGAAATGGGTGAGGGGTAGAGAAGAGGGGAAAAAAAGGTGAACATCTAGATTTCTTTCAGAAATATTTTTAGACATAATTGATTGGAACAATGAATTCAATTAAAAATTAGCTGCCAAGACATTTTTCTTTCTTGAACTTTGTATGATTCCACTTTGCATATGTAGAAAAATGAGGGGGAGTGAGCAATGTTTGTATTTTTTAAGTCACATTTTTGTTTTGAAATATTTTAATATTACCAACAACCAATGCCTGTAGACTCAACTCTTAGTTCACATAAATCCTTTAAAATGCTTCTCATATATTTCTATAAACTAAAATAATTTTAGTATTTGCTTACCCTTTTTCTCATCCTTTTCATTCATCAGAATGTCTATTTGTTATTAATGATGTATGACTCTTTTTATTATGAATAACTAAAGTCATAGATTTTTAACTCCATGCAAAGCAGACATTTCATTTTCTTAATTTACAGGTGATGAGACCACAGGGGAATCTTAAAACTTGATTCGTGATTTGGCATTCAAATGAAAAGATCTCCAGAAAATAGTTAGGGGCAATCAATTTAGATGAGGACTAAATCTGCCTTGCAGAATATTCTGGATATGATAATTTTCAAGAATTTCTTTCTTTGCCAAGATTTCCTTTTCTAACAAATAACAATTTATTTGCTATTGGTATCTGTCTCAATGTTTAATAAAGTTCTTCAAGGTTAAGTACTTTCCTACATTTTTTTCTTTGAACCTACTGCTATCTATAATATGGAAAGTTTTCTATATTCTGCTAACATTTTTCTCCACTTATTAAATTCCCATTCTCACTCATTCTTTAACATCTAATTCAAATATTATCTTTTTTTAATTAAAGATATTATTTGAGTTTTACAATTTCCTCCCAATCTTACTTCCCTCCCCCACCCCAAAATATTATCTTTTCTTGATTCTCCAATAGATAATTGCCCCTCTTGCTTAGACTTCACAACATACTTCACGTCTCCCTAATGCATGTATTACCAATTATCCTAATGCATATATGAGTTTGAGATACCTTAATTTGTCATATTCCAGATAGAGTGTAAGCTCTATAAGGAGAGAGATTATAATTTATCTAAACTTTGTAGCTTGCCCAAGGCTCAACATAGTGCTCTACACAGCAGAGATACTTAAAAGAGTTTGTAAAGATTTGATTTATGTCTTTTTATCCCCAAGAATAGAAAAAAATATGATTGATCTTATGTTTAATGTGCTTTTTAGTTTGCTTTCTTTTAATGTGTGAGAACCGAGTAACAAGTATCTTTCTTTTTCATAAAGAATAAAGAAATGATATTTTTATGTTATTCTTTAGGTCGGATGAAGCTATGTTGTATCAGTAATACAGTCCTTGGCCTAGAACAGCTGGGTTGTTTTATTTTCCTTAAGGTAAATTTCCCTTGTAAATAAACTGTCAAACTTTTTTTTATGGAAAAGTGAATATGAATCATGAGCAAATATCTATGTTATCTCTATATGTTAAGAACTATACAGGAATAAAGAAACAGGATGTGGATTAGACCTGTCCTCCAGAAGTTCATAATCTAATCAGAGAGACAAGAATAGTATGTTAAATGTTTTGAAAAATGATACAATACTCTATAAAAGGAAGATCTTAAGTTGTGTTGCAGAGACATTTATAAGAGATCACAGAGGGGAAAAAATCAGATGGGTTAGAATAGTTGGAAAAGGTTTTCTGGAGGAAAGGGGATTTAAGATCATAAGATCATTGAATTTGGAAGTAGAAGAGACCCTGGAGATCTATTATTCCTAATGAAGAAATTAGTCTTGAAAAGATTATCATTCAATAAACATTTATAAGACTTTTTATTCCAGGCACTCTGGGATACAGAAAGAGGCGAAAACCAGCCCTTGCTCTCAAGGACTTATAAGCTAATGGAGGAGACAACATGCAAACAAATATATACAAAAATGCTATTTCCGGGATAAATAGGAAATAATTAACAGAGGGAAGGCACTTGAATTAAGAAGAGGATATGAGGAAGGCTTCCTGAAGAAAGTGGGATTTTAGTTAGGACAGAAATAAGCCAGAGAGGTCAGTAGTTGGATTTTCATAGTAGAAAAGCTGTGGATTTGAACCTAAATCTCTGACCCTAAATCTTTTGTAATACCATGCAACCTTCTCTAAAAGTGTGACTTTCGCTTTCTTGAAAGAAGTGAGTCTGAGGAGCAGGCAGCTTCTGCATGGAAGAATACAGAAGATTCACAGATATTATCAAGATCAAGGACATCTGTTACTGGCTCAGGAAGAAGAGATGTGTCATAGTAGGCAACTCCCTGCCGAGAAAGACAGAAGCAGCCATATGTCAACCTGACAGGGATACACGTGCAATATGCTGTCTTACTTGGGCATGAAAACCTTTAGAAACTTGTCAAACCTAAGGATTATTGCCTACTACTAGTAACTTATGTATAAATTTGATTTTGAAATTTATAGTATTAGCTGAGAATCAAAGATCTTCAGAAAAGTATTTTATATCCATCATTTCACTTGTTTCTCAAAATTGCCCTGGGAGCTAGGGAGTATAGGCATTTTAATTATTATTTTATAAATAAAGAAATTGAGATATGGAGAGATAAGGTGACTAATTCAAGATTACTGGTTAAGTGTCAGAGCCAGGACTTAAACTATATCACAGCCATCAGAAACTGGAAGACTTGCTGAAGGAGCCTAGTAGGAAACCTTCAGTTAGAAACTATGGGACTTAGGGGTACAGGTGGTATTTTCATCACTTTGCCAATTGGAGGTGAATGCTTTAGAAGAGACAGTAGAATAAAGAACATGAACCTGAGATTGGGTTTTATGTTTAGGAAGACATTAAACTGAAGAAGGAAGGAAAGAGAGAAAAGGGCCCAGATATAGTTGCCATACAAAACACTGTGATCAACAGATGTTCAATATTGAAAGGAATATAACTGCAAAAATGCTCAGCAATTCAGAAGAGACTATGAGTATGAAGAAAGGCAGGAAAAAATGAGTTCAAGCATCTATATAACTTAATGATACTAATTATGGAGAAATTTAATATCTTAGAGGTAAATATAATCATATAGGAATCATTCAGACTTAGTGGGTACATGACTCATGATTGGCATATACCAATAAAAGGGTATTACATGTTCAAAAGGAAGGGATTAAGTTTGGCAGGGTTGTCACTGTATAAAAAGGGAATATTTATAAATGTAAAAAAATCAGGATATTGAAAGGCTAACATGATTGATAACATTTTGGTGATGATAAGAGAAAGAGAAGAAATATAATGTTGGGAGAATACTACAGGCTGAACCAGAAAGGATTAAGAATAAGAGATAAGGGATAAAAATCAAAGGAAGAAACCCAGTCAGAATAAAGATTTCTTTACTCTCTTAATACTGTTTATTTTAGACTACTCTTAAAATAAATTTGCATTTTTTAAAGACATAGTAATTTAGATTAGGAATGAGGGTAATTTAGAAGTATGCCTAAAGGAGGAAGTCAGCTTGACAATATAAATATGCCCTGATAAACAATGATGTGGCTAATGCACTCACAGGGCCATCAAATTTTGAGGAAAGTAGAAAAAACAATCTAGTATTATCGGATAATTTGTTGTTTTATAGATCCTATAGTTTTTACCAGGATCATAGTTCATAGATTTAGAACTGGAAACCTACTTTAGTGATCACCTAGCCTAGAGGTGTCAGGCATATCATCCAACATTCCAAATATAATTTGGAAATATTTGATAAAGTAAACAAAATATAAGAAAACACAGGTTTTAATTAATAGGTGATTTTTCTATGTTTATAGGCATCCATAGAGTTTCTTAGATATGGTTTTATGGCTCCTATTTATATTTGAGTTTGATATCAATGATCTAGTCCAGTCTCCTAATTTTATGGATAAGAAAATGAGATTCCACTGAGAAAATAAGCAACTCTAACTTCATATAGGTAGTAATTACAGCACCTAGGATTTGAATTAGATCCGCTCACTTCAAATATTGTGATTCTTTCTCTATATGTTTATATGCTCTTGGTCAGCTTCTTTAGCATCCCATATAATTTCTTCCACCCATTTTTTTTGTCTGGGCTTATTGATTTTGTTCAATAGTTTCAAAGTCCATGTGACCTCATTTGGGGTTTTCTTGGTAAAGACAATAGAATAATTTGACATTTCCTTCTCCAGCTTATTTTACTGACGGAACTGAGGCAAACAAGGTAAAAAGACTTGCCTAGTAAGTGTCGGGGGCCAGATTTGAACTTAGGTCTTCCTGTCTCTAGCCCTGGGTTCTATTCACCACATCACTAGCTGGAGATAGTTTCACTATCAATGAAGACACTGCCCACACAAAGGTAAATTATCCAAATGGATTTTATCTGGTGAAAGCTATGATATCTCCTCAGCTTAATAATCCTTGGCAATATCATTTTATGTAAATGGTAAGTTAAGGTAAAGATAAAATCCTTTATTATTTAATAAACCTACCCTTTCCTCTCTTGTTCAGTGCAGGAATGACCAAACAGTAAATTAACATGTATTATTATTTATGGCTGGCTCTTACTTCGAAAAAGTTGCTTTCTGTTGATTAATGAGGTTTTGTTAAAAACTGAAGGTCCTAGTAAGTCTGCCCATGTAATTCTCTCCTCTTCCTATCAAAAAACTTCAATGTCCCCCTATCAATTTATCTAGGATAAATTGTAAAATCCTTTGTTCAAAGGATTTGTTCAAAGCCCATTATAACCTACTCCTCCCTTTCAAGTCTTTTTTTGCCATATACTCTTCTCCCCATGTACTTTGTGTTCCAATGACTCTGCCCACTTTGCTTGGAGAAACTCCATCTTGGAACACCACATATTTTCACTGTCTAATCTAGGTTTGCTGGAATCTCTGGGCACCATCAAATTTTATTATGTGTTAGGAACTAGGCTAAATGTTTTTTTATCCGAGGCAGCTAGATGGCACAGTGGAGAGAACCCTCTAACCGAAGTTAGAAGGACCTGAGTTCAAATATGACCTTAGACACTTGACACTTACTGAGCTGTTTGATCCTAGGCAAGTCACTTTAACCTCAAAGCCTCAAAAACCATAAAAACAAATACAATTATCTCTCAATATATGAAGGTTTCAGATGTATGGTTTTGGTTATTTCTGGGTTACCCAATGATAATTAAATGAATTTTTTTTAGATTTGCAGCATATTGCAGAAAATTGCAGGTGATATGCTTATGTAAAGAAAATTTAAAAAATAGAAAATTTTAAATGCATAAATACTGTGTGTTATTAATATATTTTTATCATTTACTTACTTGGCCCTGGTTTCACTGGTATGATAGTGAACTCCCTTATAAGGAAACTCCCTCTACCAATGCTGATCAGTGCCTGCTTCCTAATTAGTGGTTTTAAAACGTTGCTGGGGGTTCTGAGAAGTGAAGTAACTTGCCCAATGTTGCATGCTAAGTAGGTGTTAGAGATGAGAATTGAACCCAAGTCGTCATACTCCTAGATAGTTCTCCATCCACTGTGCTAGGCTGCCTCCTATTTTCCCTATACAAAGGCAAAAGGCCAGACCACCCACTCAAGGTCCTATTCCAAAATAATGATCAAATGAGTGGCTTTCAACAGGAAGCCCAAATGCCCTCCTTCTGTAGGGCAATTTAGTTTTCCTTAGTAAATACATTTCTCACCCCAAGGATGGATCTACTTCAGACCAGAAATTTTACATGAATATCTCTCTTTACAATGGAACTAGCCATGAAGAGTGGCAGTGCGTTAAACAATCATTATCATGGAATGACTTTACTAATTTGTGCTTAATTTTAAGTAACCAAGATTTCGATAGGAATACTAGAGGGAATTGTTGAGTTTTTAAAGGAAGAGCTACAGAATTAGGTCTGGTCTCTAAATGAGGGACTCCCTGGTAGCAGCAACAGAAGTTGTTGTGATGTATTTACTTGCTATGCTTGACAGAATCATATCAAACACATTGTACCTCTGATGGACAAGCTGTAAAGTAGAAAGCTAAAAATGCACAAAACAAATATTAAAAAAAACCACTGATTTAAAATGTTGCACATGTACACTCAGCTGATTCTGGGACAGATTCCCACTTCTTTGTAGCCCTAAAAAAAGGTAGAGGAAGTTAAAGTCAAGTCTGAATCTCCTTAAGTATAAGACAAAGAAACACATAAACAGACAAGGCCTGAAAATGAAAGAAATTAGTCTAGTGTAAAGAAAATTTACTCCTTTTTAATTTTTTTGGTAAAATGAGAATGGATACAAAGCAATTTTCAAACATTAAATTGTCATATAATAAATGCTATTTATTATTGTTAAAATTATAAAATAAGACTTCTTATGGTGTAATTTTCAATAAGGGTACTCTTATTCAAGTTGAAAAACATCAGATGTTTGGAAATAGTTTCAATTTGGAGTTATATCTCAATATGAGAATCTAGAAGTGTTTAGTAAATTACACACACACACACACACATATATATATATATATATATGAAAAAAGTATCAAATTATATAGTCTGTAGGATATAATGTTATATCTTAATATTCCAATACTATTTATCTCAAATGACAGAGTACATCAGGTTTTATCTTGTTGACATGAATGTGCAGGCAATTTGCATAACTGTTGCATAGTAGATATAAATAATGTTGAGTCTCTGTTTGCTCCTTTTTTCTGAGCCAGAAGTTTATCTCCAGTTATTATTTAGGCAGGTGATAGAGAGGTGACCCCACTATCAGAAAATCTTGTAGTCAAGATTCCACTTCTGACAAATGTGGTACCTCTCCCCTAAAATAGTTTTATATGTGGCCTGAATTATAGAATCTTAAAATTTTACATGTTGAAGGGAATTTAGAGATCATCTAGCCCAGAGGTGCCAAACACACAGCCCTGGACTTCAGGCAGTCCCAAGTGTAGTCCAAACCAGATTAAACTGCAATTGGGAAATAGTTAACAAATGTCATAAAGGAAATTTAACCAGTAAATATAAGGTCATTTCTCTGAGCATAATATCATTTATTAAAAGGGGCATATTAATAAAGAACAGGTCATTGGTGTGCCTCCCTTTTTTCCAAAGACCTGAAGGGAGAACAGGCAGGATCTTTTTATACTTAGGGGTGTCTTCCCTCTGATTGACTTGATTGATCTCTCTGGGACCTCCCCTTGCAATCTCAAATAGTGAACATTTTAATGAGGAGATAGGCTGAGGTCTTTGCTCCTCTCTCTGTCTTCATCTTTGGGAGGGGGAAGGTTGCTGGAGAAGTGGACTGGCCTTTAGATGTGGCCAGACACCTCTCTCTCTGATTTTCTAAGGCATTCAAGTTACTAACAATCTTAACCACAAAAACATAAACCATCTCAATCAGGTTTTCCCGTCTTAGTCTCCCTTTGTACATTTGATCACCCCACACTTTAATGAAGGGAACAAGGACAAAGCTCATACTCCCTGTGTGAGGATCTAACTCAAACTTGGTCCTGTTATAGAATAAACTAAAGTCAGGATCCCATCTGAGTGGGGCCTAGTCCAAGTTTTGGACAGTTTGGTGGTGCTGTGGATGGAGCACTGGGCTTGGGATCACAGCATTTATCAATGTGGGTTCAAATCCAACTTTAGTCACTTATTAACTGGGTGACCTTGATCAAATTTGCCCCAGTTCCCTGATCTATAAAATGACTTGGAGATGGCAATAAAAAACTTAATTTCAGTATCTCTGCCAGGAAAACCTAAATAGAGACAGGACTGGAAAAAGCAAAGAAACCCCAAACAAACTCCAAAACAAAAATAACCCACCCCCCCAAAACACCTGAACAAACCAGCCCAAACTACCTTGGGGGCTAGTAGTGATCCACTTAAGTTTGGTTACTGCCTGGCCTTTTCAAGAGAAAAAAATGATGAAAAAAGAATGGACCACAAATTAAAAATTAAATACAATAAGACATAGATAATTATTGCCTTTAAAAACTAAGTCAATATGTCATCTGCAGGGATCATTGCTAAGATGTTTATTGAACAGATTTTCAGCATCCATTTTGAAGTGGAGGAAGACATGGTTTGTTTACCTTTCTGACATCAAAACCTGATACTAGCAGCAAATAAGTTGGGGGGGGCGCAGGGAGGGGATTGTTGCTTGACAACTGTTGTCTCTCCTGCTCTGATTTATCAACCCCCCAAGTCAAGGTATTTGAATATGCCTTAGCTTTCTTCTTTGATCGCCTTTCCTGAGGGTGATTCACTATTAGTAACTGAAAATTAAACAAAGAAGATTAAGGAGTGCTCAGATTGGTAGCAAAACAAATATAGCGTAGTGGCATGAAAACCTGAAGAAAAGAGAGCGAACAACAGCATCAAAAACAGCAGAAAGGTCAAGAAGAATGAAGACTGAGAAGAGGCCATTTGATTGGCCAATTAAGAGATCTTTGGTAAAGTTGAGTAGTTTTGGTTGAAAAATGAGATTGGAAACCAGGTTCTAGAGTTAAAAATAAAACGAGAAGAAAATAATGGCACCTATTATAGAAGGACTTCTCAAGGAATTTAGCCAAAAAAAGGAAAGAGATCTAGAACAATAGTTGGAATGGCTGAATCAAGTGAGGGTTTGTTGGTTTGTTTTGTTTGTTTTGGGGGGGATGGAGGACACATAGGTTGTTTGTGGGCAGTAGGGAAGCAGTGGATAGAGACTGAAGATAAGTGAAAGAGTGGGGATAATAGACAAGGTTATGTGCTGCAAAAGACAAGATGATAGAGGATCATTTGTATATGTAGAAGAGTTTTCATTGGCAAGGAGAAGGAAAGGCTCACTTCATTTTGAGAGAAGAATGGAAGAGGAGATAGGGAATATAAAATGAGGATCAAGAAAAGGGAGCTCTGGAAGAGTCTTGGTTTTTCAAATAAAATGAGAGATAAGATTTTCACATGACAGGGGTTGAGTAGTAGGAGCCATGGAAGGTTTAAAGAGGGATAAAAAAGTTTGGAAGACACAGCATGGTAATGAGTGGGAACCTGAGTTAATTAGAGAGTTTTCTTTCTCATAATGTGTAGCTTTCTCCTTATCTATTATAGAGACTCTAAGATGTAATTTTCATTTCCTTCTAAGAGTTCCATCATTTTTCCTTTGGCAGTCAATTCTTTCCTGTCAGAATCAGGTCCAGAATAGCAATTCCTGCCTCCATTTCCTCCCATCTTTTGAAAAATGAAATTACCATTAAGGTAAATCAAAAATTCATTAGATAATCTGTTTTTAGCAGAGAGAGCTTCATCATATGCATTGATAGCTGAGGTTCCATATCATTGTTATATTCTGCCTCTGTGCCTGGTTCAAGAACTCACAATCCATTTATTTCTTCTTTCTGTGTAGTTTAAATTTTGTTTACTGTTACCACAATATCATCTATATATCTCCTTCCATTGACCATGGTGCTTCTTTGTCTGGTTTGTGGATTTCCTCATGTAGTCTTCATCTACAGTGCTACTCTGTTTATCAGATCCGTTCTTTTTGAATAAATAACATCCTTCTATATTCCATGAATCATTTATCCTGCCATATCTATGACACAAAATAAATCATTATGTTAAAATTAACATAACTTATTACTAAGACTACATAGTTTTAAATGATACCCTAACTTTAGATACTGTGACTACCCTCTTCTTGATTAGTGTCTCCTGTGTATTATTAGTATATACTACTAAGAATCTTACTGTCTGAGCCTACTACTTTACATGGTATCTATCAATAGTTAATTACTTTGTATGTATTTAATAATTGATGTTATTATTTGTATTTAAATCACCGTCACCTAAAGGGGTGCCTGGTACATAGTAGAGAGCTAGGTGATACAGTAAATAAAATATTAAACTTGGAGTCAGGAAGATCTGAGTTCAAATTCAACCTTGTAGCCTCAGATTGTCTCAGTTTCTTCACCTGTAAAATGGGAACAAAGACATTTATCTTCAAGTTTGTTGTGAAGATAAAATGAGATGATATTTGTAAGCATTTGTAAGTATTTTGCAAATATATATATATATATTCTAGTTGTTATTAGATGTTGAAGAAATATTTTTTCACTGTTGATTAATTTATCTGCTTTGTCTAATGTATATGAATAGTTTTCTCTCTGTCCTGCTTTGGGTGGATAAAACTAGATTTGAAATATTCTTGATGCTTTTCACATATATATATATTATATGATTTCATATATTATATTGAATTATAGTTCATAATATTAAATTATTCTCTTTGTCCAAGGGAAATAATTTTACCTAGGCATTTGCTTAACTTAGACTTGATAAAGTTATTTCACTAAAGATGACTGAATTGAATCAACAAATGTACAAACCACAATGTTTGAAAGAATTGATTTGGCAGTTGCCACAGTCACCATGAAAGCTATAACTGAACTGAGTTCCATAGCAACCTAATGTAGCCATTCAACCATCAATCATTGCCTGATTTTGATAACTGATCAATATGAAGTTGATTGTGCCACCAGAAGAAGACAAATAGGCATTCTTCAACTAAAAATCATCTGAAAGAGAGGTTCAGAGTAGATGCAAAATGATTTAGTGCTATCTGAAGTATGAGGAAACAGAGGCAGGCAGAGGTTGTGAGACTCAAGGGCAAATCAGGTTCTCACAACTATTAGGGGTCTTACCTGGCTTTGAACTCAGAAGATGAGATTTCCTCACTGTAGACTTAGCACTCCATCCATTTGCCATCTCACTATCCCACTAGAAAATTATTGAAACTTCATGGGGTCTTTTTATTTGTAAACTGGTTTTGATATTCTAAAAATATTTTAAGTGATTTCCTGAAATATAGTGATTAGATTCTTTTCTCTTTTAATGTTTTCTAGGACTATCAATTCTGGTTTACTTATTTTGATTTTTCTGTCTAAATATGTCATTTTTATTCTGCAGTGCTTTCAGTTTTTTTAGTTAAAAATTATCTGTGTCAACTGTGATATAGTCAGTTCTTTGCTCTACTTTATAACTCTTGCTTTTGATAACATCCATTGAAAATATCAAATTGTTGTTTTTCCAAATGATACATGTTTTCAGTATCTCCTCCCAATATTGCTTAGCTACATTCAGTTCTTTCTATTCACTTTTTTCCCAATTTTTAAAAGCTGTTTGATTCTTCCTTTAATTCTTCAAGTTTGCCTTAAGAATATCTCTTGGAGGCAGCTAGGTGGTGCAGTGGATAGAACACTGGCCCTGGAGTCAGGAGGATTTGAGTTCCAAAACCAACCTCAGACACTTAATAATTACCTAAGTCACTTAACCCCATTGCCTTGCAAAAAAAAAACCAAGAACAAACAAACAAGAATATCTCTTGGGATATCTTATGTGGTACCTTGTGAGAATATTTGTATTTTTAGGGAAATTTTCATCTTATTTTTCTTTTACAAACTTCTCTTCCCCCCACCCTCCATCAGAACTTTGCTTTGCTTTGTCTATTGTTTGTCAGGTTAATTGTAATTTTCTTGTAAACATTTTGTTTCTTTTTTCATATCTCTATTTTTTTGATAAATCTAAATACTTTTTGTATTCACACTTTGCCAACCCAAAGATTTGAAACATAAACTTGTATTTAGGTGGTTTAAAACATGTTCATTATGTTAAACTAGCCAGCTATTCTGTGTGGTAGTCTATAACCGGTTCTTCATCATGGAACATATGTGCAAGAAATATTGAAATGTGGTTGAGTCATTGTTACAATGAAGAGAAAATTTTAACAGGTCAAGTGGAACTGATTTTTTGAAATGGAAAAACAGTTGTGTGCTATGGATAGAAGTAATGTTGGGATCAGGCATAGGGCCAGGTCCTGTTCTTTACAAATCATCTTATTTGATCTTCACAACAATCTGAGAAGTAGACGACATTATGATTACCATTTTACCTTTGCGGAAACTAAGAAAGACAAGTTAAGTGACTTGCCCATTGTCACACAGCTTATAAATGTCCAGGCTGGATTTGAACTCAGGTCTTTCTGACTTCAGACCCAAAGCTTAATCCACTGTGCCACATAGAAAGAAGTGAGTGTTCTTAAACAAAGTATTCGTGTCCATTAATATGACTACTACTGCTATCACTACTGATACTTAGATAGCATTTTAAAATTTGCCAATCATTTTGATACATTATTGTATCTGAGTATCAAAAATTCTGTGAGTTAATTTCTAAAGGTATCATTATTCTTATTTTATAGATGAAAAAACTGATTCTTAGAGACAAGTGATAATGAACTAAATCATATAGGTAATAATAAGACTATAAAGGGGGGAAAAACGAAATTATTAGATTTGAAAGGAATCTCTTGATTTACAATTAATGAATTGTCAGAATACCCTCTTTTGAAGGGATTTTTAGTTGTGAGTGGAACAAAGATATTTGGAAACCTGTTATATAATGAAATAGTACCCCAGGGAAAGATAATGATATTTAAGTTAAAAAAATTCTTGGGGCAGCTAGGTGGGACAGTGAATAGAGCACAGGCCCTGGAGTCAGGAGGACCTGAGTTCAAATTCGACTTCAGACACTTAATAATTACCTGTGTGACCTTGGGCAAGTCACTTAACCCCATTGCTTTGCAAAAAATTCTCTATTGTGTTACAGTAATTACTTAGATACTTAGAATTGATGGGTGGCTTGGGTGTTCCCTCTATTGTTTCCAGTTTTTGTATTCATAAAGTTTCCATGACCAAAATAATTAATTGTTTAGTGACCAACCCTCTAGGGATGAACCTCTCTGTTCCTACCCGTGCTAGCCCTCAGATGACAACCACCAGTTCTACTGATAGATTTACACTTTCCATTTTGGTATAATCTGTCAGTTTTCCAACCACCAAAATACTGTCTGTCCAACCCAAAGATCATCTCCACCTCACAAGGAAGTGTCAGAGTAAGACTTCAATGGGAATGCAACCATCAGGGGTTGGTACATCTGAAGAGACTGCCGTTTAAAATGTAAAGTCTCTCTAGAGCAAGATTTTTAAAAATAATGTTGCTGCCTGGCATAAACAATAGTACAAGTTTACTACTAAACTTACTTGAAGCCTTTCTGGTGCCAAGGAGCAGTAGTGTCTGTTCTCTGCCTTTGAAGAATGAGCTCCCTTGAGTTCTTAGTTTAATTACATCTGATTATTTTTATTCCACTTGAGGGAATAACTGTTACTCTCTTAGATATTTGAATTACTACAGAGAAAATGTGTTTCAATTAATAACCTACAAACTTTTTTCTAACATTTCTGGAATAAGTTTCTGTATTAATGTTGGTTTGAAAATAATCATAGGGGTGGAGCTTATCCGAATCACTGAAATAATGTTTGATGATGTATAATTTTTCCATTTATTTTCACATGGCTATGATTCAGATATATCTTACATTATTCCTATTACATTTTTATAGCATTTTGTTTTGCTGTATTCCTATTAAAGAAAATAATTTTTCTTCTTTTTTCTTTTAGATTTTTTTTTTTTGCAAAGCAATAGGGTTAAGTGGCTTGCCCAAGGCCACACAGCTAGGTAATTATTAAGTGTCTGAGGTCGGATTTGAACTCAGGTACTCCTGACTCCAGGGCAAGTGCTCTATCCACTGTGCCACCTAGCCGCCCCAAGAAGATAATTTTCAATTGAATTCTACTTTAAAAAAGAAGTAAATGTTAGTTTTTCCTATGAAATCTATTTTAAAATAAAAGTAAATTATATCATTTTATTTATTTCAGGAGAAAAAATTGGATTTCTTTTTGTTCTGTGCTTTTCAAGAATTTGAAATAACATGCAATGCAAACCACAAAGTATCTATAACATGGACACTGCAATGGTAAATTTATGATTTATAGCACATTCATTCATTTTCATCTCCTGCTACTATTCAGATGAAAAATAAAATGTAGTGCCAAAGAAGTTACTTATATTTGGTCATGGATTCCATGATCAAATTAATTTAATTTCTTGGGTATCTGGTTTGCTGACAGTCACTTACTATCTGTGTGACCTTGGGCAAGCATCTCAGTTTCCTCATCTGTAAAGTGAAAGGTTGGATAAGACGACCTTTACAGTCTTTCCTGGCTCCAAAACTATGATTCTCTTTAAAAGTGGTTGTTGGTTAAGAAAATCAGTCAAGTCACCCCATCTCATATAAACTAAGTGATAAAATGCTCAAGCAGATGTTTTAGTTTGAGGTGAAAGAAGAGGTCCTTTACTAGCTGAATGACCAGTGCTGAAATCTGTTCAGATTCTAGTAAGGTCCTGTGAGACCTGAATAAAACTAGGAGCTAAGCAGGAGAGGTTCCAGCAGTTGGAAAGGAGAGTATTCCAGTGAACCTTTGGGAAAAAATTAATTAGTGGGGAAGGAGCAGGTAGAAGCTAAGTTTTTTTTTTTATCTCTTCCCTCATTCCTCATTGATTAGAGCAAGAACTTGTGAACTGAACTTTGGAGACATTCTTATTAGAATTGTTGAATAAGCTGACAATAGTGCCTGCATTGGAAGTCAAGGATAGTTGGGATTATTAAAGAGCTCCATAGAGAAGCAATCATACATAAGTGGGAACACCTTGAGAATTTCAGCAAAAGGACTTGGAGGTTGTGGTACCCCTTTGCCATATTTACTTTCTAACCTTGAACCTAATTTCCCCTGGACTCTGTAGTAGGAGAGTGTCTTGTAAAGGGGAAAATTTATATGAATTGAACCATCCATACCATCTTAGTAAATATCCCCTTCTAAAAGCTAGTTAAGTCTGATTGGTGGATTATTGATCTGATTGATATCAACCACTGAAATTGGGGAGTACAAAAAGAAACAGTGGCTCAGGTTAATACTAAGCATTAGAAGATACTTCCTCTCATTTCCTCAAAACTAATGGTATAGAGTAGTAGCCACACTCAGGGAATACTTGCTCATTAGTGAGAGTGAGTTGAGATCATTATCTCAGGGCATGTGCTACTTTAGAATCATGGATCTGGAAAGGACCTTGCAGTCAAATTGTTCAGCTCCTTCTATTTGACATTTACACGAAGAAAGCTACTTCTTTGACAAAATAATTCCCACAAGGCACAGGTTCTATATTTTTCTATATCTCTTACAATTAGTAAGCATAGAAGACATGATCAGTTTTAATAATTTTGTTGCTAGTTGTAGAGAAAGATGCCTAGTTAGAGATTTCAATTTCCTACTATAGATTACAGTTTGATATTTTAACATATGTTAGATCTTCCTAGTGGCTGATATACTAATGCCCTTCAATTAGTTCTGACCCATTTAAGGAAAGGTTGGCCAATACTGACAGTTTGCTGTTGAGCATATAGATAATACTTCCTAGACAAACTACCCCCTAGACAAGTTTTTGGAAAATTATTAATTAAGCAATGTTTAGTTCTCTGAAGCAATTTTAGGTACAAAGACATAAATGAAAAGTTTTAATAAGTACTTATCACATTAAAGATATTTTCATCATCTAACTCTGAGGAAAGAGCTATAATTTATTCCTAGAAACAGTTTTGAGACTGTCTCTAAGTAACTGTGTGACATTGGGTAAGTTCATTCATTTTTCTTGACTTGAGTTTCTTCATCTACAAAATAAGGTAGAAAACTAGAAAACTCTGAGCTGTGATTTGATCCAATAATTCTAGAATGCAAATTTGAATTATGTCCCTCAAATGACTAACTTAGTGATATCACTCCTAGGTCCATACCTCAAGGAGATGAAAGAAAAGGAAAAGATTATATATGAACAAATATATTTATATTAACTGGAAACTATAAGAGGGTGCTTGTTAATTGAGCAATGGCTGATTTTTGTATATGAATTATAATGGAATACTATGTGCTTTAAGAAAAGAAAAAAGAGGTCTTGGAGAGAACTGGGAAGATGAATGTAAACTCACACAGTTAATTGAATAGAAGCAGAAGAATGATTTATATTATATCTGCATTGTATAAACAAACAATTCTGAAATATCTAAGAATTCTAACTGAACAAGTGTTTCTGGAGGACTGATAAAGAAGAACACTGATCACCTCATAACAAAGAGATAATGTAGAATAAGAAATTCATTTTTGGACCTGATCAACATAGGAATTTTTGTTTGATTATACGTATATGATACAGGAATCTTCCTTTCCTCCTCCCTATGTCTTTCTTCCTTCTCTCCCTTTCCCCTTCCTTTCTGCCTTCTTTTTTCCTCTTTCCCTGATTTCATTTCTTCTTTCCTTCCTTTTGAAAAGCAGACTGATATGGGAGAGAGAAAAAATGTTTGATAATTTTTAAAATAGAAATTTATCTTAAAAATGAAAATATAATACTATGTACAATGTGATAAATGCCCAATAAATTATAATTATTTTTGAATATAATAGAATTTCATTTTGGATTTTAGAGAATTGTTCTCATTTCCTTTTCAATAGTCATGTAACTCTTGTAAAATACAGGACTCTCTTGGATGTGTAATTAACTCTAAGGTCATAAAGATGGGGATGATAATTTATTTTAAAGTTTAATAAAAATTACACTCACATTCTCTTGAGTTCTCAAATTTTATGCACATTCTTCCAACAGAAGTATATACAGTTGTTTCTATTTTTCCTTGAAGAATTCATGTCTAGGGGAGAAAATCACTAGATATAGAAAAACACAATCAAGACTTCTAAACTTTTAAATATTTTCAAACTTTAACGGTTAAGACTAAGGAACAGAAGGTCTTTTGTAACATCTGTTGTTAAAGGTATTTTTACTGATTGTTGAGCAGAATAAATATTGACTGATTAAACAAGAGCAACATTTTAGGTCATTTTATTCCTTACTCCTATTCCTGTTCTTGGATAATTAAGACTACTTTTGCAGGTGCAAGTTAAATCTAATGAAAAAAATCATGGGATCAACCAGCAATAGAAATGTAAAATTATCATGATGCATTTATTTTCTATAGTCTACTCATGACTGTCACTAGTTTTGTGATGTGTCTATTTCCTCTTCTATAAAATGAATTATTAGTGGATTAGTTTATTTCTAAGCTCTCTCTCTCTCTCTCTCTCTCTCTATATATATATATATATATAGATAGATAGATAGATAGATAGATAATAAGATAAGAGTTCTACTTTAATCTTTCAAAAAAAAATCTGTGATTTTACTAAGATGGATCTTCATGGGGTGGCTAGGTGGCACAGTGAATAGAGCACTGGCCCTGGAGTCAGGAGTACCTGAGTTCAAATCCAGCCTCAGACACTTAATTGCCTAGCTGGGCAAGCCACTTAACCCCATTGCCTTGCAAAAACTTTAAAAAAAAGGATCTTCATGACTTTGTGTGGTCAAACTTATCACCTGATGACCAACCTTGTATTAATAAGCTTCTTTGCTAATATAGCCCTTATATATAATAGATGTCCAAGTCTGTTGCTATGACAGTATTTAAATTTTTTCCAGTTTGATTGGAACAATTAGAGCTTTTATTTTACTGGCATTTATTTACTGGCATTTGAGAATGCAGGGTGACCTTAATAGTATGAGGAGGTATCTAAAGATTTTTAAGGCAGGAGAGATATGAGTAGAGACCAGGTAAGTTTTCGGAGTAATCTACCTATAGTAGGAGAAGCCCCCTTCTCTGATGGATTATGTGTAAGGGATTGATATTGGCAAGGAGAAAGGTAACTTCATCAGAGACTAAAGTAAAAGATGAGAGAATGGCAGAGAGAATAATGCCAGGGGTTATGAGATATAGGGAAAAGGAGAAGAGGGAGCTCATAGTGAAGAGTTTTCTCAATAAAATATTTGAAAAGGTACTTTGTGAAGAGGGTGAAGTTTGTGGTGATTTGGAAGCCTTGAGAAGAGAAGGTTGGGAAGTTGTAAGTAGTGCTATAGGGAGTTGGTCAGGGAGGAGTAAAAAGATTGTTGTATAGCAGGGAGGACTCAGTTGTGACTGGGTTTCAACTGTAAATTATTAGGGGCATGGTCACACGGTTGTGTGACTTCCTCTAGAAGCATTTAAGGAGGAGAGAAAGTGGGTGATATGCATAATCTAAGGATGGAGTTTCAAAAGGAAAGGGTTGTAGTAGGAAAATTTGTGAAAACTAATGTTGATCTTGAGACAGATGATCTGTGTTCACTTTGTCACATTCTGAAATGATTCTTGTTACTGGGCATTTATTTATTAACAATAATGGATTATTAGTCAGTTTCATTGTTTTCATTGTTTGATGTTGTTTGCTTTCACCAAATCTGAAATCTTCTTACTCTTCTAATAGACAAGTTTGATATCCTGCACTAACATCTTAATCCTCCATTATTTTCTCTGTATTCATATTGAAGTAACCAAGTATAAGGAATATGAAATCCAGGGGACACTCAAAACCTGACCAAGGAGCTGAGTCATTGTCAGAGAAAGACCATCAACCATAGCCCAAAGCCCCTTTTTCTCACTAGCCATCTTTAACCTACAGGAATCTTCTTCCCTCCTTCTTCTCAGCACTGGTTCTCATATGCAAGTTCTTTAACTACTGGGGAAATTAGGAAAGGCTTCATGTAAAAAAATGGTGCTCCAGTTGACTTTGAAATGAAATCAAGGATTCCATGAAAGAGAGGAGATGAAGAAATACATTTCACATGTGGGGACATCTGGTACAAGGTCATAAATGGAAGATGGAGAGTCAGATATGAGAGGTAGCAAGGAGGTCAATCTCCTGGACTGCAGAATTTAGAAAAGGGAGTAGTAATGTACAACGGGAAAAGTAGGTTATAGGACCAAGTAGTGAAAGGCTTTAAATGCCAGAGGACTTTATGTTTGATCCCATAGCAGTGGTTCTTAATCTTTTTTTATAGATCATGAACCTCTTTGGCAATCTCTGAAGCCAAATAATGGGGTTTTTTTTGTCTATATTCATACTTAAAGGAAATACTCAATTTCATTTAGAGGTTAGGGAAAATAAAAATAGATTTTTTTTCCTTCCCAATTCATGTACTCTTTCCCCTCTATGACCCTGAAATATGTCTGCGGGACCCCAAGGGTAATAGTCTCTTCCTATAGATAATAGGAAGCTGCTGGAATACATTGGGTAAGAGTTTGATAGCAGAACTGCAGTTTGGGAAAATCATTTTGGCTACTTTGTGGATAGTGGATTGTAGAAGAGAAAAATATCAGGCAGCACAACTAATTAAGAGGCTTCATCATAGCCAGAATTATGAGATATGAGCTAGGAAAGTAGTTGTGTGAGTCTAGAGGAACAGGGATATATATTAGAGAAACTATGGAGTAATGGCAGAATTTGTCAATTGGCTGGATATGTTGTTTGAGTAAGAATGAAAAATGGAGGATCAGACTGATGAAATGAGTTAATGTGAATGGAAGTATGGTGGTACTCTTGGTGGAAATAGGAAGAAGGTAGCTGTGTTTGGAGAGAAAGATGAGTTTTATTTGGACATGTTCAGTGTGAGATAGCTGTGAAATATTGACTTTGAAAGGTCTAGTAATTAGCAGTTGGTGATATATGAGCTCAGGGGGAAGCTAGATTTGTGTGTGTGTGTGTGTATACATACATATATATATATATATATATATATATATATATATATATATATATATATATATATATATGAATCATCTCCCTAGAACTGATAATTAAATCCCTGGGAGCTAAAGAGGTCATGGAGGTTAGAGAAAAAGGGAGTCCCAGGACAAAGTTTTGGAGTATATTTAAGAGTATAAGATACGGATGATGAACTATGAAAGGAGATTAAGATATCATATCTATTCCATTTTAAAGCTCATTTCTGTTTATGGAATAAAGAAGTCTGTTCCTTCTTAGAAAAAATTTCAGAATGAATAAACAGATAATGAAGATACTGTCAGGGGGCAAGGGAACCCCCAAAACTGTACCAGAAAGTGACAACCTGCTTATATGTAAGGTTAGTCTTATTCTTCAGGATCAATTTTTTAGAATTCCAGATAGCTCCCCATTAAGATTCAGGTGAAAAATGGAATGTTTATAAATTGTAGGTGGGAAACTCAATTTGATATGTAGCTTTTTAAATTTTATCTTAGATGTTTTGTCTGCTCCAAACATGAATATTAAAATTCTCTTGTTATTGTGAAAGAGGAAATAGGGAGAATTATCTCAAAACATTGTTATAAATCATATATTTTTAGTTGATCCTGTCTTACTAGAAACTGCATCATATTGATATGAAAAGAAATGTGCCAAGAAAGATGCCAAGAACAGGAGAAAATTAATTGGAGAAAGTGAGCTAGGCAACACTCAGAAGAGAAGAGCTAATTGGAGATTATCTGAAAATAAAACATCCATAGCACTCTCTTGGGAAATTAACAACCACATGAGAAGCACATTGTAAAGGCACAATGACAAATGTTAACTTTTAAGAACAGTTAAGGGAATGTGGTATATAAGGCTAAGTCAGTTCTCTTTTACTGAAAAAAATAAAGGTATGCAGGGAGCCTGAAAGTGATGAAATAAAACATTAATGAAGGTAGAAAGTTATTTTTCTAATATTTAATTATACATGTTTAAATTGATTTTGAGTTCCAGAGTCTCTCCCTCCCTTCCCTCACTGACTTAGAAAGCAAGCAATATGATATCAATTATGTTTTTGAAATTATGCAAAATATTTCCACTTTAGCAAGGATGAGAGAAAAATAAGGAGAAAGTTATACTTCATTTGAACCCAGAATTTATCAACTCGTTCACTGGAGGTGGATAACATTTTTAATAATGAGTTCTTTGGAATATCTTGGATCATTGAATCAGTAGCAAAATCTTTCACAGCTGATCATTATTACAATATTGTTACTGTTTGCAGTGTTATGCTTTGTTATGCTCATTTCTCTTTGCATCAGTTCATGTAGGTCTTTCTATGGTTTTTTCCTGAAACTATCCCCTTCATCATTTCTTGTAGCACAGTGGTATTGCATCACAATCATTTGTCACAACTTGTTCAGCCATTCCTCAATCGACATACAACCGTTCAAGTTCCCATTCTTTGCTCAAGTTCCCATTCTTTGCTACCACAAAATGAGTTGATATAAATATTTATGTACATATAGATCCTTTTTCTTTGATCTCTTTGAGTTACAAACCTAGTAGTGGTATTGCTAGATCAAAGGGTATGCACATTTGTTTAGCCCTTTGTTGATAGTTCCAAATTTTTCTCAAGAATGGTTGGAACCATTTTCAGTTCTACCAATAGTTCACTAGTGTATGTTATTTTCCCTCATACCTTCCAGCATTTGTCATTTCTGATGTATTAGTTGGTAACTCATAGTTATCTTAATTTGTATTTCTCTAATCAATAGTGATTTAGAGCACTTTTTTCATATAGTTGTACATAGCTTTGATTTCTTCTTCTAAAACTGCCTATTTGGATGCCTTGACAATTTGTCAATTGAGAACAGTTTTTTTCCCTTGGCAAGGCAATGGGGTTAAGTGGCTTGCCCAAGGCCACACAGCTAGGTAATTATTAAGTGTCTGAGACTGGATTTGAACTTAGGGCTGGTGCTCTATACACTGCACTACCTAGCTGCTCCAATAGCTCTTGTTTTTTTATTAAATTTGATGTTTTCCCTGTGTATTTGAGAAAAGAGGTCTTTATCAAAGAAATTTCCTGAAACATTTTTGATTTTACTTCATTGTCAGTGGTTCCTTTTTATCAAATATAGATTCCTTGATGATTTCTTTTAAATAGGTCTATTTTTGCTTTTGTTTTGGTTAAGATCATAATTGCTACCACTGATTTTTTTTATTCAGCTGAAACATAACAAATTCTGATCTATCCCCTTCTAAATGCTCAGCCTGATTAGGAAGGGCTCATGTTGATGTATGAACAAGATCATCAGTCTCTATAGGTGTGAAATTAGATAGACAGGAAATCTCTAATTAACCTATTGGTCCTTAAATATTTTTGAGTGTCTGGTTTATGCTAGAAATTAAAGATAAAAAATATTTTAAAACGAAAATTGTCCTTACCATTAAGAAGTGTGTATATGTATGTATGTATATAAGCTACCATTAAGAAGCTTATAGTCTAATAAAGGAGACAACATGCACTGAATAGAAGATAATGGTTTCATTATTATAGAGAACTTCCAGGTAAGGAAATTTACTCTACTAGTGCATATCTATATCTTTTTTGTGTTTCATAGTTTTATGAGAATTGCTTGGGGTCACTGAGAGGTTAAGTGATTTTCTCAGGATCAACCCCAGTCAGTATATATAAATGGTAGGAACTGATCCCAGAGCATTCAGCTTTCTATCCACTGTATATAATATTGCCTTTATCTGTGTAAAAAATATAAAATATGCAGTAAATAAATACATATTTAAAAATTTGAGCTAAAGGACAAAGGGAAAGGCATTATTCATTGTTCTTATATCATTGAAATCACAGGTGCAATTCCCATTTCTTATTCTCTTATTCTTTTAATGAAAGTATCTAGCTGTGAATCATGGAACTCCACAATTTCTAAAGAATTAAAATTGATATTGACACAAAGGGTGATGAAAAGATCATATTGCTATTATCCAGATGGAGTCTTTTGCCATATTCCTCATGAGATATAGAGCCATGCTGAGGTCACTGAAGGACCACTGGCATCCCTGGAGAGCTCTCTTTTCTGCGTGCTTCATATGGATTTGTATCTGACTTTCCAGATGTTTGCTTTCCAAATATCCTTTGGGGTTTGTAAGCACTCTTTTGCTTCTCATTGTAATTGAAAAGTATTTCTTTTCAGTGAATGAATTCTTTTAATGAATGAAAAAGCACTGAATTTAAGCAACTTAATTAATCATGTTGAGTGTTAAGGGAAACTGCAAAAGAAATGAAATATATGACATGATCCTTATTCTCCAGGAGCAGAATTATTGTGTAGGATAATAGATTTCTAGCTGGAAAAGTCTTTAGAGGTTCCTTTAGTGTAATTTTTAAGTCTTCACTTGATCTGCCAGTCTAAATGGAAGTTTCTATAGTTTTTCCACTTATGCTCAGGAGCATTATAAAGTGGTAGTTAGTGCCTAACTCCAACCTCATCATCAAGTAGCTCAATCCATTTTTTATTATATAAATATTTTATTTGTTTTCCAATTATATACAGTAGTAGTTTTTACCTATAATTTTTTGGTAAGGTTTTGAATTTTGTAATTTTCCCCCACCCTCCCTTCCTTCCCCCATCCCTCCACAGAAGGCAGTCTGATAATCTTTACATTGTTTCCATGCTATACATTGATCAAAATTGAATGTGTTGAAAGAAAAAATCATATCCTTGAGGAAAAAATAAAATATGCTCAATCCTTTTAAATTATAGAAGTTAAATTGTTGAGGATATTTTTTGGCATCAAGGAGGTATCCCCATTTGACTTGAGTTAAGAACCCTTATAGTGTAACAAAATTGGACATTGAGGTCTCAAAAACTAAAAGATCTCTGGGCCTTGTTATCCATCCACTGTATCCTTAGCATTTCTGAATCTTTCCACCAGTATTTTATATGTTGTCTCCCTCACTTAGAGTTTGAGCTTCTTGAGGGTAGGAACTGTCTCAATTTTTTTATTCGTACCTTAAATACTACTTAGCACATAGTAAACAATTAATACTTTTTCATTTATTCATTTTGAAGTTGTGCATGTCTAACTCTATGATCCCATTTGGGTCATAGTTTTCTTGACAGAGATAAAATAGTTTGTCATTTTCTTCTTTGATGCATTTTTCAATTGAGGAACTGATACAAACCAGTTTAAAGTGACTTGCCCAGGGTCACTGAGCCAGTAAGTAAGATGAAACTTCTTGACTTAAGGCACTGCAGTCTGTTCATTGTGCCACCTAGCTACCCATTCAATGTCTATTAAAGGAGTCAGTGTGAGAACTAGTATGTGTTTATGAATGTTAGTATAAACTATTTCTCTCTTTTTCTTCTATAGGCACGGAGGTAAGTTCCACTTAAGCTAATAATGATGGGAGTCAAAAGCTTTCTAAGCTGCAGCAACTAATTTAATTAATGACTTCGGTGATAGTAAGTGTTAGTCCTGGATAAGCATAGAAAAATCAGACTACTACTTGTCCCTCTGGGTGAATTTGGAAGCTTTGAGATAAATGACCCTTGATAGAAATGCCAATACCTGAAGGGTTGAATTTGGAGGTAGGATACCTCATCAGAGAAAGTAAAAGTCTGTAATTTTCTCAATTAATTGTCCATAGAAAGTAATGTAGCATGAAGTTACTTTAAAAAGGGAAAGAACCTTTATAAAGCACATGCCTCATTTCAGTGGTATATAATGATAGATGCTGTTGAAAATCAGAGCAAAGTGATAGATTCAATTTAATAAGACCAACTGAGACTTTTTCATAACTAGAAATGGTATTAGTAATTAATTGGTTGATGCTACTTTACTGTGACCTAAAATTTCATTTAGTTTTTCTCTTGGTTTCATTCCTTCACCCTTGTTTTTTATTTATTTATTCATTTATTTATTCTTATTTTGTACAAATAATGTTTTTTATACATTACTAAAATATTCTTGTTTAAGAGTAAACATAATACCCCCTCCCCCTAAGAAAATATAGACCCGTAAAAGTGATAAAGGGGAGAGAAAAAAATTAAAAATAAAAAAAATAATTGTAGGTATGGCCAGGTGGTACAGTGGATGGAGCACCGGCCCTGGAGCCAGGAGCACCCAAGCCCAAATCTGGCCCCAGACACCCAACAATCACCCAGCTGTGTGACCCCATGTAAGCCACCCCAACCCCATTGCCCTATAAAAACAAAAAAAGACCCAAAATAAAATTAAAAAAAAATAATAATAATGATAGTAGGGGCAGCTGGATGGCAGACAGATCACTGGCCCTTGAGCCAGGAGCACCCGGGTCCAAATCCAGCCTCAGACACCCAACGATCACCTAGTTGTGTGGTCCCAGGCAAGCCACCCAGTCCCATTTGCCCTGCAACAAACCCCAGAAAATAAAAATAATAATGAAAAATGTGCTTCAGTCTGTGTTCCAATGCCACCAGCTCTGTTGCGGGTGGATCACATTCTTTACAATAAGTCCATCACAAAAGTTACTTCCATATTTTTCCACCATTGCCATTGCTGATCGCAACTCCTTCCATTCATACTTCTCTACTACCATGAACTATATTTTCTCTCTCCTTTCACTCTGACCCTGTTGTAGGGTTGTTGAGTGGCGCAGCAGACAGATCCCCAGCTCTGGGACCAAGAGGCTCTGAACCCTCATACCACCCCTTAGGCCCACCATCCTCCTAGCCTTATGGTCCCGGACGGGTCATCCAATCCCAGCCCCTTGCAAGAAGTAAAAAAGAAAATGTGTTATATCTGACCACTTTCCCCCTATGGTCCACCCTCTCCTCCATCACTCACATACCCCCCCTTCCCCCATCCCCCTTCTCTCCTTCTTACCCCAGATGTCTATACCCCATTGAGTATATATGCTGTTTCCTCTCCTAGCCACCTCTGATGAAGGCAAAGATTCCCTCATTCCCCCTTGCCTTCCCCCCTTCCATATCATTGCAATAGCTCATTGTAATAAAGAAAAATCTTATTATATGAAATATCTTAGCCTATTCCTCCTCTCCTTTTTCTTTCTCCTATTGCATTTCCCTTTTATCTATTGACTCCATTTTTATACCACAATATATGTCTTCAAATTCAGTTTTCTCCTGTGCTTCATCTATAAAAGCTCCTTCTACCTGCTCTCTTAAATAAGAAGGTTCATGTGAGTATTATCAGTGTCATTTTTCTATGCAGGAATACATGCAGTTCATCACCATTAAGTCCCTCATATTTTCCTCTTCTCCACTCTCTATGCTTCGCCTGAGTCCTGTATTTGAAGATCAAATCTTCTGTTCAGCTCTGGCCATTCCAACAGGATCATTTGAAATTCCCCTGGTTTGTTGAAAGTTCATCTTTTTCCCCTGGAAGAGGACGTTCAGTTTTGCTGGGTAGTTGAGTCTCGGTTGCATTCTAAGCTCTTTTGCCTTCCAGAATATTATATTCCAAGCCCTACGAGCTTCCAATGTAGTTGCTGCTAAGTCCTGTGTGATCCTGACTGCAGCTCCACAATATTTGAACTGTGTCCTTCTGGCTGCTTGTAATATTTTCGCTTTGACTTGGGATTTCTGGAACTTGGCTATAATATTCCTGGGGGTTGTTTTTTTGGGGGTCTCTTTCTCGGGGAGATCAGTGGATTCTCTCCATTTCTATTTTGCCCTCTGTTTCTAGGATATCAGGGCAATTTTCCTGTAATAATTCTTTGAAAATGATGTCAAGGCTCTTTTCCTGCTCATGACTTTCAGGTATTCCAATAATTTTTAAATTATCTTTCCTAAATCTGTTTTACATATCTGTTGTTTTTTCAATGAGATGCTTCACATTTTCTTCTAATTTTTCATTCTTTTGGTTTTAAAGTATTGAGTCCTGATTTCCCATAAATTCTGCAATCTCCTTGAGTTCTATTCTTTATCTGAAGGATTTGTTTTCCTCAGAGAGTTTTCTTATCTCCTTTTCCATATGGCTGATTCTGCTTTTTAAAGCATTCTTCTCCTCACTAACTTTTTGAACTGTTTTATCCATTTGACCTATGCTGGTTTTTTAACATGTTATTTTATTCAGCATTTTTTGGATCTCCTTGACTAAGCTGCTGACTTCATTTTCATGTTTTTCCTGCATCTCTCTCATTTCTTTTCCCAATTTTTCCTCTATCTCCCTCACTTGATTTTCAGTCCTTTTTGAGCTCTGTCATGACCTGAGCCCAATTTCTGTTTTTCTTGGAGTCTTTAGATGCAGGAACTTGTACCTTCTCATCTTCAGATTGAGTATTTTGATCCTTCTTGGGGTCACAGGCAAAGTATCTCTCAATTGTGTTCCTCTTTTTTCTCTGCTTACTCATTTTCCCAGCCTGGGCCTGGTTTTGGGGTGCTTCCTGAGCTTTTGGGACACTCCCACAAGGGTCTCAGTGTGTGAGGCTCTGTCCTCCCTCCTGGTCTGTGAATGACCATGAGCACCTCCCTCTGCCACAGGGCTGAGGTGGGGGGGCCCTGCTGTTCTATGGGGGGGCCTAGACTTGAATCAGGATCTGGATGTGTTCAGAGCCCCAGAGTCCTGTTCCAGGGGCAGAGGACAGAGCTCGGCAGTCTCTCTCTCTTTTCACTCCCCTCCCTCAGCTCAATGGGCTCATGCCCTGGGGGCTCCTGCTTACCAGCTCAGCCTGCTTCTGTTCCTGGATCTGCCCTGCTGCTTGCTGTGTGCCCTGAGGGCTTCACGTGCTCGCTCTGGCAGAGGTCCCCCCACTGTTTCCCCCCACTGTTCCCCCAAGTTTTTCCTGGTGCTCCCCGGGGTGTAGGTCAGGGAACTGCCCCCACTGCTGTGAGCTGTGGCTCCCAGTGCCCTGGGGCTGCCTCTGGGAGGCTGAAGTTCCTTTGCTCTGGTCGGCCACCCCTCCGATCCATGGAGCTGAGCCTTTCCGCTCTTTTCCAGGTTACCTTGGGTTGGAGAATTGCCTCACTAGATCCCTCTGTGGGTTCTGTCTCTCGAAAATGTAGTTAGAGTTCTTAGTTTATAAATTTATAAGTTCTATAGTTTATAAGGTCCTCTCCTGTCACCCCCTTCACTTGTGTTTTGTAAGAGCACACAGACCCTTAGTTATATTAACCTGGAACTCATTTTCTCAAAAAGCTCATTAAAGAAGTGTAGTGTTGTCCCTGGGAATGAATAAAACTAGTGAAGGAGGATTTTGTTTTAGTTTCTTTCCCAAAGTAGCAAGAAACTAAATATAAAATTGAGAAAATTAGCTCATCCCCCCCCCCCCCCCCCCCCCCCGCTTGAGAATTATAAAATGTCCTACCTACTTGGGATGCAATGTTCTTACCGATCTGAGAAATGATGACAAAGCAAGGAGGACTCATAGTTCTATGTTTTCTGCCATATCTGTAGTTTACCCTTTGGTTCCTCCCCACCTTGTTGATCAGTGCCACCTAGCATTGTGTCAGTTTTGGCATTATATGGTACTCATCCCATACCAAGCATTGTGCTAGTCATTGGAGAAAGAAAGATGTATAACATAAATCTGTAACTTAAAGATCTTGCAACCCTATTTCTAGAAACCTTTATTCAAAACTAATATCTAGGTGACACTAAAAAGATAACTAAGTGTTTTGCTTTTAGTTGCTGTCCCTAAAATGACATTGGTGGGGGGGTGACATATGAATCCAATCTGTCATCCATAATGCCAGTAGTAATGATGTCTAAAGTTCAAGTCATTTGTTTCATATAACTTCTTGGGATAGAGTAGTTTCAGTCTTTGGGCAAAAGGAAGAAAGATATTGGAAGTACTTTTGAAGGGTTGGGAACTCAATATTTCATGGATTTCTGAAGTAGAAATATCAGAGAAATTTCTTATAGAATGTTTTTCAAACATATCGCCTTATTTATCCCAGATTTATACATAGTTTTTTTTTTCTGTGTCCTGTTTTTGGCCTTCATTACAATTAGATTTCTCTTAAAGACTAGACCATCTATACAGCTAAGTATTTTGTGTAATTATTTTATTCACTAATTGTTGCATGTGTGTGTTGTATATCTAATGACTTCGATTTGATCTCCAACCACCTATGAGCAATGGAAATAATTTTTGTTTTCTTTTATAAGGAGAAGTCTGGAGTAAGAGAGTTAGTTAATTAACAACCATTATACAAAAACATCTTTTATTGTGTTACCTGCTCAAGAATATACTGCCCACTGCATCAAAATTCCCACTCTTTATCCTGGTCCAGGAAATATGAGACCAGCCTTCATTGAGCTCTCCATTTTTGGTTGCCTTTTGTATTTGTCTATACTTAAATTAGTATTTTTGGCTATATTTCTCTTTCTTCCATTAAAAAAACCTGTTATTTCACATTTCATCCTAGCCATGTATTTTATTTAATAATATCTAGCTCACTGTTTTGTGTGTGTATGTAACATCATCAACTAGATTAACTTAAGTACTTCCCATGAGCAGAGATGTTTTATGCTTCTTTTATCCTGACTGAGTACTGCCAATAATGCTTTCCCCACAAAGCTTTCACTTCACAGTCTGTGCTTCCTAGTTCAGTCGCCCTGCATCAAAGCATATGTCTAATAGGATTTCCCTCCCAATTCTCCAGTCACCTTCTACATAGCCCCACTAGTCTCATCACCCTTTCTCACCCTGCCCCTCTCTGAACTTCCTCCCCTGAGGCTCACTTAATTAGTGACTTTCTCTCCAGGACCACGATTTCAGGAAAAGTCCCAGGCATGTTGTAATTCACTCCTGACTCAACCATTTCTTCATAGCCTCCCTAGACTTGCCAGCTGTCTTGCTCCTACATGAGGACTGTTTCCATCTTCCCGTTCTCTAATCCCTTGCCCTTTTCTAGAACCATGATCAAATCAACTCTGACCTTTTCAAGACACCAGGTCTTTGCCTCAATTGAGAGAGTACAACTGCTTGTACTGACAACCTTTATAGTCTACCAGGGATAGAGAAACAATAGCATACGGCTTTTTTCCTTCTCAACCTGTGAGTTCATTGGTAAAGGAAATACTCCTTACCAATGAAAACCAGAAATTCTAAAATAATTTAAGGTTTTAGACTGCTGCCTGTGTCTTTGGGAGATTATGTGAATTGTCTAAGAATCCATAATCAAGCATGTGACAGTTAGGATCTCAACCCTAGTGGTCTTGATTCCAAAGCTGACTTTTTATCCACTATATCATAATGTCTTTCTTAGGTTCTGGTTAATATAAATAATTTGTGAAAATAGAAAGTTATCAGATTACAATCTGGGGTGAACTCATTTCTGATTCTATCTACCTCCCACAGCAACCTCCCCTAGAACATTGTGTGGATATCCCAGATTCACTGCATTCTCTGTACTACACACACACACACACACACACACACACACAGACACACTTCATCCCTCAGTCAAGTTGGCCACTTTTCTCTCCTGTATCTGCCTTTTAAATACTGAAAGTTGACCTGAATGTTATTTTTGAATTACCTTCTTGTAGCTCTCTAATGAAAGAGAATGTCACCAGCTTAGTGTGACTCTAAGATCATTACTAGAAGTTTCTTTTTTCAGCACATATCACCCCTGCTGCTAGCAAATCCCTCAATGGATGGGAGACTTCTTGTTCACAAATTCCACAGTGCTTGTTTGTGTACATCACTCAGTCTTACACCACTTCAGAGAAGTGACCTTTAAATGTGAAAATTTTGTCCAGAGTCATCCACAGCCCAGAGACATCCACAGCCCAGAGACATCCACCTCAGATCTGATCTTGGATGTTAATTTATTTACCACCTGAATGGTGGTGGAGGTGTTGATGCGGTGCGGCTGTGTGTGTGTGTGTGTGTGTGTGTGTCCACTGTTCTTTTCAGAGTGCTTTATCCTTATGAGTGATAAAACCTCACTCTTTGTGGTGCTATCCAGCTGGGTGCTATTCCAACATCTGATTGAAGCCAACTCTAATTATTTTTAAAATTTCTTAATAGTAAATAAAGTGACATGTGGACCAATCATTGAATATTAATTTCCTCTTAATAACAGTGAGGCTCTAAGTATTACATTTGCTACCGAATGTAAAGACCATTAAGTCTCTATAGTCTATGGACAGATGCTGACATAATGCTTCTTCTGGTGTCAAGTTGTGGATGAGAGTGCACTCTGGCAGGCAGTATTCTTAACATAAAATATTTATTTCAATGACATGGGCAAGACAATAAAATCTAAGTCATTTGGACCTCTCTTACAAGGAATTAATGATATAGTGCTTTTGTACCCCACTAATAGGGAGTGATATTGTGCCTTCCATGGGTGGATTGGGAGAGGGCATCCAGACTTCTTATCTAATTCACACAAAAAATCTATCACTGTATCTATGAAGGTCAGCAAGTTCAGTCACATTTTAGTGAGCTACCCTTGGACATGAGAGGTAAAGTGACTTATAATGAGTCAGAACTTGAGCTCAAATCTTCTGGACTCCAAAGGACAGTTCTGTCTCTGCTAGATTATACTACTTCTTATTTTGAGTGTATATATTTGTGAAATTAATTTAAATTGATGGTGCTATGGGACTATAACTTTACTTTTGTACAACATATAAGAAGTACTTTTCTTTGCATGTTATAGTATTGATTCCATTGGATTCTTTAACATCTATTTCAGGATATAACTATATATTTTGACTGATCTTTAGGTAGGCTTATATCTGGAAAAAATCAATCCTTAAACAGTACTGCAAAGGAAGTTGTTATTTAGTAAAAGTCTGTTTTAGCTCCTTTTATGTTTTATTCCATCCCACATGGAAAGAAAAAATACTAATTATGAATCATTTTTATTTATTCATTAAAGCAAAAAATGATTCATTTAAGCAAAATAAGAGGGAGGCAGATTTACTCTCCAATCAAGGAAAAGCTTTCCAACAAGTAGAACTAAGAATGTAAATGGTGGCTTAGCATAGTACCCAGCATATAATAGGAACTTAATAAATGGTGTTGTTTGCCTCACAAAGTAGTGGATTCTCTTTCACTGGGGAGCTTCAGTTGGAGTCTGAATGATCAGTTTTGTAGGATGCTGTCAATGGAATACCTGCTTAGTCTGGGGTGTATTAAATGACTTCTGAGGTCCTTTCCAGCTTTGAGATTTTTTGATTGTTTCACTAGATCTCACATTATACTTTATTATTCATGTAAATATTTGGAAGTAATAAAAAAACATGTGTTTCAAAAATTAATTTAAAATTCAATTTGTAAAGGAGAAGTAAGCTTCCTCTCCATCCAGATTAGTGAGATTTTAATTGTACTTTTATCCTCTACAAGGCATATTTGGTTAAAACAAAAAGAAATTACTACTGCATTTATATTAACATTTTCTTTTTAAGTTGACAATCTTGTGATATAATTACTTTCTTCTTTAGTCCACTTTCATATTCTATGACTGTGAAAATCAGAATCAAAAAGCAAATGAAAGCGTTTTGTTTATTATGGCAGTTGTCAATGATCTCTCTAAGTTTCTCTTTTCTCTTCCAAGGGAGCTAAATGTTTTATGTATAGAGCTTCCTATAAGGAAATAATGGTTTATTCTAGAGCATTTCTAGGGCCAGGTACCAGTTTGGTAGTTTGATTTATTCCATGGAAAATTCAAGTTCTTCAGACCAGGTAGGGATAGATGAATCAGCTAGTGCTTCTACTTAGGCATAATTTGTCTGCTGACCATAGCTGCCAAGTTCCAAATGTTCTTGTGGAAAATGGTTAAGTCAGAGAATGAAACGAAAGTTAGGCCAAGTGGGAACAGATGTTCCCACTCTATTTTCAGCAGACATTTTTCCAGTATCATCAGACTGGAAAAAAACCAATAAGTTTGTATTGAGACCATCATTCAAAGTTCTTCAACTGTTCAAAGTATTACATATATTGCAGAGAATAAACTTGTAGCTTGCAGAAATAACAGAAGCATAGATTTTTAAAATGACATGTGAAATCTAAAAAGTTAATAAACTCCTTGATTTTTTTATAAATATGCCTTTAGAAATTTTATTTGTATTATTTTCTTAAGAAAAAAGATCATTAAATAGGTTATTGCCTCCATGTGGGAAAATGTCCATTTACAGATAGACTTGCTAAATAAATTTTGCCAAAGTTTAGGCAGTCATTTGGAATAATTAAAAATCATTAATACTGATAAATGGAACTTAAGTTAGAATATAATGAAGTTAACAAATTGAAACTTACTTGGAAACTAATTCATATGCTTTTTGGAGTTATCAAAGTGAGGAAGTTTCTCAAAATTTAAGGCACCTTCTGTTGGGTTCATGTTTTTGTTTATTCTGTTTATTCAGTGGTAACATGACATCTGCTTTGCTTTCAAAGTGTGTTGGCACTTTAATTTATTTTAAGTGGTGCTAAGTGCTTTTTTAAAAAAAGCAAATGAATAGTGTCTTGGAAGTAGTAGTAAGTCTTCTTCCTTTACTTTCATCACATTCCAATTCCTCCAGAATCTAGAAATAATCTTATCTCTCTCCTGCAAAATCTTTTCTTTTTTTGCTCTATCCTATACTTATATACATACTTAAGTCTCTTTTATCTTAGGAAAAAAACAAATCTTCTCATTACCCTGTTATTTTCATAAACTACAATTCTATTTTTCTATTTCCTTTTGCTGCCAACCTTCTTAAAAAGGCAATCCACCCTCCTTGCCTCCCTACACCATCTACTCACTCTTTATTCTTGTCAATGTGACTTCTACCTCATTGTTTTGTTTAATCTGTTCAATTGAAGGTCACCAGATCTCAAGATAGCTTTCTTTTAATCCTTTTAAAAAAATTCTGAACAACATTTGACACTGTTGACCATGCCTATCTTATTTTCTAGTCCTCTACTGTCTTGGGTCTGCTCTTCACTTTCTGGCTAGACCTTTTGTTTCCTTTGACATTTCCTCTTCTAACTCCCATCGCTTGAATTCTCTAAGATTTTGTTCTTAGAACTCTTCTCTTTTTTTACACTTTCATTTCCACTCCAATTTTACTATAAGGTTCTCAAGTGAAGGGACTATACCATTCAGCTATATGTCAGAAGGACCATCAGCTCCTTTTGTGCTCCTTCCTTTTCTGCAAATGATAAGCTTTCAATTTCCTAATGGGGTTTTTCAATAATTTCTATAGCTGAAAAAGATTCATTACCTGGTGACCAAACTCTCTAAACTTAAGTATTACCATAGATTTTTAAAACTAAGTTTAGGTTGATTCTTGCATGACAGTAATGCAATTGACTGGTTCTCTATGCAAGTTTTAGTTTTAGTTCAGAAGGACTGAGTTTGTGTTCTCCTGGTATGGCTTTTGAAGACCCAGACTTATATATCTAGATTTTGATAACTTCAGAATAGATTTGGGTTTTCTAATCATTTATATGTATGTGTGTATACCTATTTATATATGAGTATAAATACGTGTGTATATATTTTTATATATATATATATCTGTATGTATATATACATACAAAACATGAATCCCTCTTGGACTCTTTTTTAAAATTTCTTTTTATTTCATTAAATATTTTCCAATTAGAAGCAAAAATTTTTAACTACAATTTAAAAACATTAGTTCCAAATTCTCTCCATTTCCCTTCCTTGAAAAGTCAAATCGATGTGAAATTCTAGAAAACATATTTTCTTATTGGCCATATTGCAGAAGAAAACACAGACTAAAAAAAATTAAGAAAAAGCATGTTTTTTTAAAAAATGCAATTGAAGGGCAATTACTTAATTTCCAATTCTTTGCTACCACAAACAGAGCTGCTATGAATATTTTTGTACAAGTGATGCTTTTACCCTTTTTCATCATCTCTTCAGGGTATAGACCCAGTAGTGGTATTGCTGGATCAAAGGGTATGCACATTTTTGTTGACCTTTGGGCGTAGTTCCAAATTTCTCTGCAGAAAGGTTGGATGAGTTCACAACTCCACCAACAATGTAATAGTGTCCCAGATTTCCCAGAACCCTTCCATTAATCTCATTTTCCTTCTAAGTTTGATTACATGCATTTTGTTTATGCAAAAGCTTTTTAATTTCATGTAATCAAAATTATTATTTTTATGGTTGCTATTACTTTTAGTTTGTTTTGCAAAATTCAGCAAGAACAGATACTGAAGTAACATAATATGAAACAATCAGAAGCAATGAATATGCTACAACTGCAGCATTTCTAGTAAAGTTTTGAATAAAAGGCATTCTTGTTTTACCCCTGATCTTATTGAGAAGGTTTTAAGTTTATTACCATTACAGATATTGCTTTAAATGTCTCATTGTTGATAATCTCTTTAATGAAATTATTCGTTGTTTCTATGATTTGTTCTTTGATCCATTCATTCTTTAAAAATTGTATTTTTAGTTTCTAAATAAAATTTTAATCTCTGTTTTATAGATATAGAAATAGAAATAGATATAGATATGTTCAATATTAATATTATTTCATTGTCTATGGTGACTCTTAACAAGCTGTAGTTTCCCTGTTTATCTTTTTTAATTAGGTCCATTCTTTGCTTTTTGTTTTATCTGAGGTCTTTATTGCTACCCCCTCCATATTTTACTTCAGTTGAATATAATAGAGTCTGCTCTAACCTCTTATTTTAACTCTCTGTCTCTCCATTTTTAAAATATTTTGCTATCTACTTCTGTTTTTTTTTTAGGTTTTTACAAGGCAGTAGGGTTAAAGTGACTTGCCCAAGATCACACAACTAGGTGATTATTAAGTGTCTGATGCTGAATTTGAACTCAGGTCTTCCTGACTCCAGGGCTAGTATTCTATTCACTGCAGCACCTAGTTGCCCCATATCCCCTTCTGTTTTATGAGAGAGGTTATCCCTTTCATATTTACAGTTATGATTACTGTGCATTTTTCTCCATTTTATTTTCTTCTGTTTATCCTTTTCTTCTTTTATCCTGTCCCTCCTTTATATTCAGTTTCATTTTTGACCATTGCTTCTTTTATTATACACAACCCCCTTGACATATTTCTTCCCCTCCTATTTCCCGTTATATAAGATGTATTTATATTATCATTTGAGTACATCTATATATTTTTCTGTCTTTGAACCAGTTTTTTACGTGTAAAGTTCAAACATTGCCAAGTTTCCAAACCTTTTTCCCTCCTCACTATAAAAGTTCTTTCTTCCATGCTTTTATGAAGTATTTTCCCCCATTCTTCCTGATCCTTCTTCCATCTCCTTTCTCTTCTATTTTTTTCACATAATCCCAATATAAATGACTCACTCCTGAACCTTCTTTCTATGCAGATTCCTTCTAACTTCTCTAAAAATGATAAAGTTTTTAGAAGTTATACATATCATCTTGCCATATAGAAACTCTTACCACCACAGAAAAGAGTTAACTGTAAATGTCTTTTATACTACTAGGTCCTTTCCCCTTTTTCTTTAAATTCTTTGGGAAATAAACTGATCTGATACAAAAACTGAACTGATACAGATCCAGTAGTGGTACTGCTAAGTCAAAGGGTATGCATGGTTTTATTGCTCTTTGGGTATAGTCCCAAATTGTTTTCCAGAATGGTTGAAGCAGTTACTGATTCAACTAAGAGGTAAACAGTTTAGAAAGGTAAACAGTTTAACCTCATTGAGTTCCTTATGATTTCTTTCATGTTTACCTTCTTATGCTTCTCTTGAGACTTGTATTTAACAGTCAAATTTTCTGTCCAGTCCAGGAATGTTTGAAGTTCCTCTATTTTATT
Organism: Macrotis lagotis; assembly: GCF_037893015.1. NCBI lineage: Eukaryota > Metazoa > Chordata > Mammalia > Peramelemorphia > Peramelidae > Macrotis > Macrotis lagotis. Next base: position 150,534,249 of record NC_133664.1, read on the forward strand.
AAATATCCACTTTTTTCCTTGAAGAATTATATTTAGTTTGCCTGGATAGATTAAGAAAACACAGTTGCTCCATCAGCCAACCTTGCCACCCACATGTAAAACCATTGATTAAAGCAAAAAGAGAAGTTTTGAATACTGTAGATAAGTTCACTTGCCTTGGCAGTATACTTTCCAGGGATATACACACTGATAATGAGATTGATGCATGCATTGCCAGAGCTAGTTCAGTGTTTGAGGCATTGAAGGAAAGTGTGGGAAAGAAGAGCTTTTAAACTGACTACCAAACTGAAGGTCTATTGAGCCATTATACTGACCTCATTGTGATATTCCTGTGAAAGCTGGATAGTAAACTAGCATGTTACCTGGAAATTGAATTGCTTCCACTTGAATTGTCTTAGGAAAGTTCTGAATATCACTTGGTAGGATAAGATATCAGACACAGAGGCCCTGTCTTGAATGAAACTGCCAAGCATTCAAACTACTACAGAGAGTGCAACTCCAATGGTCATATTATTTGGATGTCAAATTACACTTGCCAAAAAGACTATTTCTAAGAGAACTCACATAGGGCAAGCATATGCTCACATGGTGATCAGAAAAAATTGATCCTAGGATATACTCAAAGTTTCTTTTAAGAACTTTGGAATTATTGATTAGGTGACATAGGAGACGGTGGCACAGGACTTCCCAGAATGGCATACCCTCATTAGAGAAGGTGCTGCACCCTATGAATAAAGCAGAATTGTAGTAGCTTAAAAAAACACTAGATGCACAAATTCTTAGGGTCTACCTCAAGACTTCACATCGACAATTTGTGCCTACCTATGGTAGAACATTCTGACCTTGTATTGCTCTGATCAGCTACAGTTGGATACACTTAACACCAACATAATGATGTCATTTTGGTCCTCTGTGAGAAGAAAGGATAACAACCATTTTTGATTGTAATCCAAGTTTTTTTGTCTTTTGAAATATCATTCCAAGCCCTTCACTCTTTTAAAATGGTAGCTATTAAATCTTGTGTGATCCTGACTTGGTTTCTGGAATTTGGCTTATCTTCCTGGGTGAGGTGGGTTCATTTTGATATCTCTTTCAGTTGATAATTAATAGATTCTTTACATTTTTATTTTACTTCTGGTTCAAGATTATCAGTTTTTCTTAATAATTTCTTGAGATATAATGTTTATGCTCTTTTTATGATCATGGTTTTTGGATAGCACAATAATTCTTAAATTATCTCTCTTGATCTGTTTCCTAGCTCAGTTATTTTTCTTTTTTTGTTTGTTTTTTTGTTTTGTAAGGCAATGGGGTTAAATGGCTTGCCCAAGGCCACACAGCTAGGTAATTATTAAGTATCTGAGACTGGATTTGTACTCATGTACTCCTGACTCCAGGGCCTGTGCTCTGTCCACTGTACCACCTGTCTCCTGAGTTAATTTTCTGATGAGATAACTCATACTTATCTCTATTTCATTCTTTTAACTTTGTTTTATTGTTTCTATATGTCTTGTGGAGTCATTAACCTCTACTTGACCAGTTTTAATTTTTAAGGAATTGTTTTCTCCAGTGAGCTTTGTACCTCTTTTTCCATTTGCTTAATTCTGGTTTCTTCAGGAATTATTTTTATTTTTATCAGTGCTTTTCTTTACCTCTTTTCCCTCTTTTCAGTATTCCCTGCCTTTTTTTTTTTACCAAACTGTCGTCTTCCATAATTTTCTTTCTTTACTTTTATTTTTTTAGTCTAATTTTTCCTCTACCACTCTTATTTGATTTTTAAAGTAAATTTTTAAGTTATTCCAGGAATTATTGTTGGGTTTCTGTCCAATTCGCTTTTTTCTTGCAGCTTTGCATATAGTTTGTTTGACTTCATTGTCTTCTTCTGAGTTTGTGTCTTGATCTTCCCTGTCATTATAGTAAATTTTTATGATCAGTTTCCTTTTGGTTATTTTTTTTGGTCCATTTTCTAACCCTATTTCTTTTAGTTTTTTGCAAGGCAATAGGGTTAAGTGGCTTGCCCAAGGCCACACGGCTAGGTAATTATTTAGTGTCTGAGGCTGGATTTGAACTCAGGTACTCCTGACTTCAAGGCCACTGCACTACCTAGCTGCCCCCTGACCCTATTTCTTGATAAACTTTACATTAAAATTTAATTTTGATCTCAGCATGGGTTGGGAAGAGGCTCTGTCTCTAACTTCAGGATTTTTTTTCACACTGTTGATTTCAAATCAAGTTTAGGGGGTGGGGTGGTGTTGGATGTTTTGGATGCTTCCATGGTTGTGTGGTCACTGCTTTCTTGATCTATACCCTTGTCCTTATCTAGGAAGGCCCCTGATCTTTTGGAATTGTTATTGATATCGTTTCTCAGTATCACTTTTCCTTTGGGACCAAAAGGAATAGCTTCTCATGATTTCTGATCCCTTTGACCAGAAATGATATTGGTCCTTAGGCCTTTGCTCCCTCTTGACTGAAAGTACTCTTTCCCATCCTTGAATATGACCCAGAAGTGGGTATAGAAATGAAGTCACCAAACAGTTGTCTTTCAGGTTTCCTACTCACTCTCAAATGAAGGTACTTTTCTCTATCCTTAAAGTGGGTACAGATAGTGGAATTGCCAAATGGCATCAAGGAATTCTTGGGCTCTTTTCAAGGAACTCTGGGTACCAAAAGTACCAAAAATGATCTGGCCCTTTCCCTATAAAATCATCCAATAACATGCATCCTAAGGGCATTATTCAAATGAATATGTATACACACACATGTATTTGTATACTCACAGGTTAGAGTTTGTTTTAGAGAGCTTGTTTATGATGGAAATATTTAACAACTGAGAGGAATCATTGCAAATATCTAGAAAATGGGATGGAAAAGATTGTTGAAGAGACACAATAAGCAGTGTCTGGGTTTCATAAATAAATGTCTGATCCACAAAGGAACAGAGTAAGATTTCTTGTTGTTTTTTGTTGATCAGACATTTGAGTTATTTCTTAGGGAAGGTATTAGAAAACCTTTCAAAGTAATTATTGAAAGCTGAGTTAGAGAAAACACTTGAGAACTTTCTTTAGAAACCAATTGTTCTGTAGCAGGAGAAAAATAAATGACCTAAGAAGCCTGACTCCTTTAATTTCTTTGATTGCTTCAGGGAATGATGAGCTTTACTTGGCCTGGTATTTGTAGTATATTTCTTGAAGGTAAATTCTCAGCCTGTTGCACACAAATAATTACTGTAACTAAAAGATTCATACTGCCAATTATCAGAACTATGGCCTAATTTTCTACTCATGATGCCAAAAGAAAAAATAACACCTGTTTAGAAATCTTTATCCAGGAAAAATTACCGTTCTCTATACTTCAAAAGAATTAGCTGGCTATGCTATTTTAGGTAGTTTTTTGTATTTGGAAGGTAATTTAGACTCCAGTAGTGAATTAGCTGTTAGGAACAACATAGACACTTTAATTTCTCAAATAAATGCGTATGCTCTTTTATTTAATCTTGCTTGGGTTGACTGAACATAGTAGAAACTATTTAATTTTTACTCCCATTGATCTACAAGAGAAATGGAAAGTTTTGTAAGAGTTTCAAGAAGAGAACAGTGATATGATTAACACTTGATTTGGTCCTAGAAACATTAATTAAAAATCCATTTTTCTTTTATTATTAAAATGAATAATAAAAGATAATTCTAACTGCCAGTGTTATTAGGCTATGCCTGAAGTTTCAGAAACTAATAAGTTTGAATAGTCCTTTTGTTTAATTAAAATATATTAAATATTTGTAATTTAGATCTTATTGCATTTAATAGAGTAGCTATTCTAAGAAAAGAAACAATTTACATAATTTAAATCTAATGAAGCAACAAATTGGAAAAGGAACATTTCTCTAAGATGACTGAAAATCAATTAGCAAAAATGGTTTATTAATTTTCCCTGTATAAATTTGTAAATGATGTTCATAGATTTCAATTGTGCATTTAAATTTATTTGTTGTAAAGGAATGAATCTTATTGATCCATGTCTTCATTTATGACTACAATCACAAAATTAGCATAGGTTTCCCACATAAATATATTAAGACTTCATTGTTCAGGCATAACTTGAAATTTGAAAGAATTGAGATAATTTTGATTTTTACAGAATATCTAGGGACCTACCCAAAGTTTCTATAAAAGAGATTTACACAAAGTTAAAACCAGCCATATATGCTCTGAAAAGAAGCAGAGAAAACCAAGGAAGCTTAAATTTCTGCTATAAGGTAATTGAAAACTTTCTCTGGTTCCTGCTGTACTTACCCTACTGCCAATCTACATTATGATTCATTCATACAGCAGTTATTCATTGAGGGTCTGTTATGTTTATTAAGACATAATCATACAAATACATGTATAATACTAAAGAAGATGCTAGCCAATAGAAGAAATGCTAACTTCCTAAACTTGGCTGAGTAATTTTAAATAATGTTGCTAGAGAATTAAAAAAATCTTAAAAAAACCCTAGTTTGATTTTTCATTCATGCTGTTCAATTATATTTATTTTTATATATTAATATGTATTTATAAGTAAAATTAATATAATTGAATTATATTTGTTAGAATACATCTTAGACCTTAGTATGTGCAATATTCTGAAGATATGATTTGGAGGTTGGGGAGTGATTTGACTTGGCATAATTATTCCAAACAGTTTTTATACAATAACCCTAGAATTGTCATTATTTATTAGAAGTCTTTACTCTAAGATTGTTTTTGGGTAATTTGCCGCTTACTCATGAACATGAATTGGAAGAAAAAAAGCTCTGTCTAATTATGGGTTCTCATTAGTTGGATTCAATCTAATTTTGATTTCACTGCATTTCTTTTATTTTTTTTTCCTTTGGGCTTCTCAGAATGATTTGTTTAGAACAGTCTTTTTTCCCAGGTGCATTGAATTTCTTCCCTTTTACTTCAAAGGTCCCTGTAAATTGTCCTCCCACTTTAAAAAAAATTTCCGGATTCTTTTTTAACATAACTGGACTTGGTCTTATAATTAGTTATTCATGGCTTAATTTGTATTTGACCTATCTTTAGGTTATAAATCACCCCCTACAATGATCAGTGTATTTATGTGATTGTCAAGCATACTCTCTTCCCATAAAGTATTATAACTAGAATTGGATCAATTTTTTTTCCTTGGTCTTTTTGATGTCTCTTTGTAGATTTGTACATTATTCTTTAGGGGTAGCTCATTCCTGTTCTGTAACTCACTATAGGGCTTGTGTTACATTTTTTTCTGTTGCCTGTGTTACCTTTGAGATGCTCAGAGTTTCTTTAATGCAATAAAGACAAGGAATTAACTCATGGAATTTGATAGTCACCCAAATCCCTTTTTTCCCTGTGTTTATTGGGGAAATAGAATAGAATCCTTATTAGAGACAAAAAAAAATTTGATTTCTAAGTCTATTCTATGGTCTTCTTTCATAGGAATCTGTATTAAGATACTATTCCCAGGAGACAATATTTGCTGAGAATTCCTCCTTGGAGATCTGTCTGAGAAAACGTCAGTCAGTAGACAGTGAACATCGTGAGAATACTTGGCCTTGTATGCTGTCTATATTAAGTAAGTAATGACAGGATTTTCTGTCTGTCTAGAAAAGATTAAAATAGTTAATTGTCACCTATTTATTTAAGAAAATACTTAATAGTATAATATTTTCATATACAAAATATTACATCCCTGATATCATGATCCTTTTCGAGAACGAAGGACAAACAGCAACAACCATTGTAACTGTCACTGGAACTTCTGTCTTCAGGAGGGAATTCTTCAGCCCTTTTGATGCGCTTGTTTTTGCAAAGCTTTGATGTTAGATTCCTAACCTGATGAAGTATTGGACAAAATATATATATATATATATATATATATATTCATATATATATATCTATATCTATTTATCTTCATATATTTTTCCCAATATAAGGAGAAATTGCTTATATATTCTATCAGATATTTGTAACTCAACCCTAATAAACATCTGCATGCTTTTCCAAATTATTTTTTATCCCTGTGCTTCTGTTGATTATCATAAATGATTATTTGAGGTAACAAATTATTTGGGGTAATGAAAGAATTGTGGACTGGAAGATGAATTAAAATACCTCCTCAGATATTTCCTAATTCTGTGGTGATGGTAATAATAGCATATACCTCCCTGGGTTGCTATAAAGATCAAATGAGTTGTCAAATATGTAATTGCTTTAGATCAGTTTTTGCACTAAAATAAAAAATTGTTAATCTTCACTTTTATGCATTTATAAATACTTATATCCCTTTGTATTTATTTGCATTTCCCTCTAACACTATATTGTGTTTTATTGTTTTGTTGTTAATATTTTATTTTCTTGGCATTGATTAGATTTCCCCCACAAGAGGTATTTTAGTGATTTTCTCAAGTTTTTCAGTAAAATTTATTTGAAACAACAAAGATGGACTCTGAATGTCAGTGGGATACTCCGAAATCAGCTCTAATTTCTTAAATCACAAAGTACTAACAGAAATTAGTTGGGAAGGGCATCTTTTGCTTTACAAAGCTATAGTTTCTTTATAAGGAACTGTTCCCTTCACTTCCTCTTTCTTCTCCTTCTGTCTGATGTTTATAGGAAATTGAATGGATATTTCTTGTAGAAACTTTAGAAGGACGGAACCGATCTCCACCCCTTTGGCTTTTTTTTCCTTTCAAATGGCCAGTGTGTTCTAAAATTTTCTGTTTGAGATCATCTATTAAGTTAGCTTTTGGAAAACATATTCCAGTAAAAAAATGTCACGGATTAAAAATTTAGAATTCAGAAATCCTCAAGAGGAACTATCAAAATAGCATTCATTGTTCAACTTTGAAATTTGTACTTTGATTAGAAAGCACTTAAGAAGTTTACTGGATCCAGTAGTTACTACCTATACATACAAACTTGAGCCAAGGTACTTCTTTACAGATGCCTTCCTTTTGCCTCACCTCTAAAATGAGGACACTTTGGGAGGCAGGAGATAGTTTTCATGTTTCCCACACAGATCTTGAAGTTGTACAACATAGGCAAAAGTTACATGGAAATGACTGGACAACTCAGTTCATCTGTCTATCGTATTAACTTTTCTAAAAGGAGAGAAATTAGGACTAAATATCTTCTAAGGTCACAGAAAAAGAAAAAAGCTTTGGTAGGATCTTGGATTTACAGTGTTCTTAGAAATTATTTAGTCCAACTGAAGTATAAATGAAATTAATCAGGCTCAAGAGAATTATATTGGTCATCATTTTATGTAAATCATTTAGTACATGAAATCTTTTCACTGTAATATGTTTTCCAAAAGCTAACTTGAATAGATGATCTCAAACAGGAAATTTTGGAACACAATGACCATTTGCAAAAAGAAATATCCATTCAACTTCCTATAAACTCTCTTACCTTTTATTTTTTTAATGTTTTTTTGCAAGGCAAACGGGGTTAAGTGGCTTGCCCAAGGCCACACGGCTAGGTAATTATTAAGTGTCTGAGACCAGATTTGAACTCAGGTACTCCTGACTCCAAGGCCAGTGCTTTATCCACTACACCACCTAGGCGCCCCTTCTCTTACCTTTTAAATACGACTTTGCTGACCCTGCTATCAAATGGATGGATTGTCATAGTATTTAAACTTCTATGGCTAAATTTCAATTTAAAAAATGCATTCATTGAACATCTTAACTAAAAAAAAAAAACACCTTTCAAGCAGAATATTTATTATTTGCATTTTAAATAACTATGAATTTTTAAATGTATAGAAAATAAATTTATGAAAATTTTAAATTGTTTGACTTAGGAGTGATTGAAATTTAAAAAGTTATGGATTATTCTGTTGATATTGAATTGTTTTTTGAAATTCATAGAACTGTATGTGAAATCAGTTATCTATAAACCATCAAGGTGTTGATGACTTTTCTCTCTCTTTGTCTATTTCTCTCTCTTTGTGTCTCTTCTATCTCCCCCTCTCTCTCCCTCTCTCTCCTTATACTTTCTCCCATTTCTGTCTCTCTCTCCCCACTTCTCCCATCTCTCTCTCCCTCTCTCTCCTTATTTCTCTCCTTCCCTCTCTCCTCTCTCTCTCTCTCTCTCTCTCTCTCTCTCTCTCTCTCTCTCTCTCTCTCTCTCCTCTGTCTTTTGACTCTCTGCCTCTCATACACATACACACATATACATACATAAATTCTCATGCTCTAAAAGTAGCCTATATAAAAAAGAATTTCTTTTTGTCTTACTTCAGAGATCCAGGGAAGCTATTTTCTTCTCTTATGTAAATATGAGGACTAGTTTATAAAAACCTAAAAAATATTTATTTAGCATTACTTGTTCAATCATATTTATGAGGGAGGGAACTAAGATGTTTTTTGTGAGTTCTTCTTACATTTAGCATAGGGAAGAGACTTGCTCTTCATATCACTCAGTATCTCAGCACATAGAACAATGGTTGAAACATAGTAGGCATATAATAAATGCATATTGACTGACTGATTACTAATTGACTTTGCTGCATGTTCTCTGCATAGCAGGAATAAGCTAGGTTAGGAAGGAAGTGTTGGGCTGGAATTACTGCTGTGACATTTAAAAAGTTTCAGAGACATACTTTCTGGGTAATTAGTCATTTTATTAATAGTGCTAGCATTTTAGCAAAATAGGTCAGTGGCACTCTCCAGTGCCAAAAACCCTCATGGGTTCAAGGTATATAGTCTTGAAAAAGTTAGTGTTCCAGAGGGTGGCAATCAATGCTTAACAATTAATGAGAGATAGACTTTACAAAGAGAAGTGAACTCATTCCAATGAGGGACTGAGAATAGCATCATGTTACTCTTGGACAGGGAGACTATCCCTATACCTAGGCCATCCCCTTGGTCTTGGGCAATTTAGATAAAGGATCTACCACCACCCAAGCTTCATTGAGTGGAATTCACTTTCAATTTGAGATTCCTTGCAAGGTTGGGTGGTGTCTGACCAAGACTGAGGAGAATTAATTCAGTGTTCTTCAAGAGACTGAACATTGAGATGAGGACTGTAGAAAAAAGGGAAACTGGATCTCTCCAAATCATTGGTTATTAATCATCAGTTCTCTCATCCAAAAGGGCTACAATGCAGAAAGCAATCAAACTATGGTCCTGTATCATTCTTTTGGAAGGAAGACCTATTACTTTTAATTACTATTAACTGACCCAGTAATGCTTTGTCAGAGGAATGTTATTGGAAAGAGTTTTTGTCTGACTCATGTCACAGAACAGGAACCAGGTCATTTGTGAAAGTTTAGGTAGAACTGGCTGTTCCTGAACTTGCTATTTTCAAAGTACTGATGAAGTAAGTACTGATGAAACTGCAGACCATGATCCATTTGCCTATCGTGTGGTTAATGTTTTGCTTTATCTCAGATTAATCCTTAGACCTCAATCACAGAAATTTTTCAGATTAAGATTTCTTCATCCTACTCATCCACACCCCCCCAACATCCTCCTCCTCCCCCCATCATAGATATACCTCTTAATGGAAAATGGATCATGCATGAGGGCATGCATATATTTTAGACATTCTAATAACTGGATTCTGTGACTTCTTGAAATTAAAACCCTAAGTTGTCCAGGTGTCATTTTTCAGCTGGTAATATTTCAAAATTCCTGAATCCTATTTAAAGCTACATATGTGTTATCTTATGCTCTTCTATGACACTGGATTTTGGAAAATAATGGGATGGGAAATGCTGTGCAAGGTCTTTGGTTGAAAAATAAATTCTAAACATGGTGGTTACCATATACTTTTATCAGAAATTTGTAATACTTATTTTATGTGTACGAGAGTGAAAGCAGCTTTTTAATCAGATAATTTCAAGTTAATTATTATTAAGAATGTATTAGACGTTTAGTTTTTCATTATTTATTCATTTTGTTGTCATTGTTTGGAGACTGACAAAGAATTATTCTGATTTCGGGTTTATATTCTAGCTTCATTAGCTCTTTTGACCCCTAGCTACTGCTTTAATGTATTATTGTTCATATTGGAATGGAAATGGTGAATGTGAATTTATTTATGCATTACTTAATAGAAAAGCAAAACAGTATAATATGAATTAATGAGTTTTTCACAATTTCTCTGTAATATTAGCTGGAAATTCTGTTTCCCCTCAGGGTCTTACTTCAGATTTATATCCTAATAAGCTTCTCATGCTGGTCTTGGACTTTGTAACTTAGATTTTCAAAGCTTATACATAATGTATAAACCGATAACTGCTAAATAATCTAAATCTTATGGCTTTAAAATATCTTTTGATGGTTCTTATTATCACACAAAGAAATTAATCTTGATTGAAATTTATCCACAGCAAATATAAAATCTTCCTGAAACAACATATTCAGAAGCAGTTAGGACATAGTGCTTTGCTATTTAGACAAGAAACACACAAAGATAGAATTTGTGAAAAATGGAGATCGCTAATAGGAGGAATGAGGAAAGGATAAAGGAACAAGGAATTATAGTGCACCAGAATTGAACCCCTGACAGTATACATCCAATTTAAAACTGTAACATCCCCTCAGTCAGAGAACTCACAGATTTTAGACAATAGAAAGCAAAAACTTCAGATGTGACAATATATGCCTTCCTTTCAACTGATTGATTCTAGTTATCTTGCCTCAAACTTCCCTTATCACCAACCCCCTTTGGGCAGCTAGGTGGTGCAGTAGATAGAGCACTGGCCTTGGAGTCAGGAGTATGGGAGTTTTAATCCAGCCTCAGAAACTGTAATTTATTAGCTGTGTGACCTTGGACAAGTCACTTAATCCTGATTGCTGGTGACATAGTACAGTGCCCCCCTCCACTCAAATCCAATTCATATTCTTGTCATGGCATCAGCTCCCTGATGTCAACCCCACTCTGCCATGCAAAAAAACTGAACAACAACAAAAAGAATGAAGGACAAGGAATGGCTAGGTGACACAGTGGATAGAACACTGGCCCTGGAGTCAGGAGGGCCTGGTTCAAATTTGGTCTCAGACAATTACCTTAGCTGTGTGGCATTGGGCAAGCCACTTAACCCCATTGCCTTGGGCGGGGGGGAGAATGAAGGACAAACATCTGTGTTGCCACCCTTTCCATTTTACTCTTTGCAAAATGGAGACAGGGAAAGAGTATTTTTCTGTTTCTACAGTCTTATTTCTTTGATGATTTTGACATTAATGTGATTTGTTTTCTACAATATAGAAATATATGTAAAGTGAATAGAAGAGAAGAAGTATTTGCTGGATACAGTATGCTTTATCCAATCCTAAGTAAAACTGATTGGTTGCAATACAGAATGTTTTTGGAAGATGTCTATTTTTTGGTAATGTACCTCAAATGTACCTACATTTAAAGAAAAATGTTTTGCTCTGATTAAGAACTAATTGTTCAATGCTTTCCATCCACTAGATTCTTATTAGGATATAGCATGCATACTTTTAAAAGGCAATCACGAAACTAGGAAAAACCAAGGAAGATGACAAATTCAAAAGAACAGATAGAAGGTCCTAGAAGATGTTGTTATGGAGTATTCACAACATAGTAAATCTATACATTTATTTATTTAGGTTTTTGCAAGGCAGTAAAGTTAAATGACTTGCCCAAGGACATACAACTAGGTAATTATTAAGTGTCTGAGGTCAGATTTGAATTCAGGTCCTCCTGACTCCAGGACCAGTCTCTATCCATTATGCCACCTAGCTGCCCTATGTACATATATTTAAATGTGTTTTTCCAAAATTTTAAACCTTTTTATTTTTAAAATTCTATTTTTTATAATTCAACTGTATTATGCATAATATCTGTATTTTGTTTAGAAAGAAATCATTATTTGTACCCAAAGTAATTACATTTAAGTCTAAGAACCCAAGTGATATTTTTTGTCAAAAGCATTGGATAAGCACATAATACTTTTTAAAATTAAAAAAAAATTGTTTTGTAAGGCAATGGGATTAAGTGGCTTGCCCAAGGCTAGCCACCCCTATGTAATACTTTTTAAAAGAGTCCAAAGAAGACTTTTTTTCCCTTAGGAATCATTAAAGAATTTTTAAAAAACCTAGGTTTATTTGGGGGAAAACTGTCCTGTACCATAGAAAAGACAAGAAAACCACTATACATACATACATATATATATATATATATATCCTATTAGCTTATTATAATAGCCTATTAGGCTATTGAATTCTATATTCTCTACTCACACCTTATTCTTTTTTCTCAGCCTTATTTCAGTTGCAAGACTTACTAGAAAGTAAATTCCATTTTCTGTCTTCAAGTTCTTTTAAAAGTGAGAGGAATTGTTTCCCCAAAGCTTTCATATAGTAGTTACCCATTTCACAAATCAACATAGAGGTAGTTCATCATTATGAGTACACACACACACACACACACAAACACAGACCTAATAGTCTCTTCATGTTTCTTGAGTTTTTCATCTGCTCTATTTCATAAGGCTACTGTTCTTTTCCTTTGGATTTATTTTAAATTTTTTTTTAAGCTACAGAGGCTTAAGTTTAGACTATTATAAATTTCATCTTTCAGCTTTAAGTCTATTGTAACCATGAGAAAAATCTTTTTTACCTCCACAATGTAGCATTGAATTGTATATTTATGGCTAGTAGTATTTAAAAATATTAATCTATTTGAGTTTTGCATATAATTTTCAAATATTCATTATTTTATCAACATGAATACTAATTTCAGCAAGACAGATTTCAACAATTTTTCTATGCTTTAATAGATGATCTTGAAGAGTTGCTATAGCCAAAAATTTTAGTATCTGATAACTTGTCTTCTCTAGAACATAAAGTGAAAGGGAATAATTTTAAGGTAAGGCTAGGATATTAGAACAAGGCCCTTAAATCCAAGGCAGAGGAGTCTGATTTTTACTTAGGAGGCAATGGAGAATCAATTAAAAATTATTACATAGAGAATGAAATGATTATAAGAAAGGTTATTCTGGCAGTGGAAAAAAGAATGAATTGGAATGAGGGGTAAGAGTACAAAGTGAAAAGACTTTTTTTTTTAGGTTTTTTTGCAAGGCAAATGGGGTTAAGTGGCTTGCCCAAGGCCACACAGCTAGGTAATTATTAAGTGTCTGAGGCCGGATTTGAACCCAGGTACTCCTGACTCCAGGGCCAGTGCTCTATCCACTGAGCCACCTAGCCACCCCGAAAAGACCTTTTAAGGAGGCTATTAATGATTTTCTTGATGGGTAATAATGAGAGATTTATATTGACATAGTAGTAGTGAGAATAGAGAGGAGAGACCAGATACAAGAGATGCTGTCAATATGTCTTTGACAGCTACTAGTAACTAGCTGAAGATGAGGAGAGGGAGAGGGAAGAATCAAAGAGGACCAATGACATCATGGGATGATGTTTTGCCTGTGAATTGAATTTAAGTAAGGTAGAGTTGTACAAAGTCATCAGCCTCACTTTCTTTCAGAGTCATTGATATTGGGGTGGCTAGGTGTCACAGTGGATAGAGCACTGGCCCTGGAGTCAGGAGTACCTGGGTTCAAATCCGGCCTCAGACACTTAATAATTACCTAGCTGTGTGGCCTTGGGCAAGCCACTTAACCCCATTTGCCTTGCAAAAACCTAAAAAACAAAAGAATGAGAAAACTATCCCTCAGAATCATTGATATCCAGTAGCAAAACAAAAATCTGGATGCAGTGGATGACCTTGCTATCTTCTAAGTCTTACCAAACTTTAAGTGCTCCATAGCACCTGCTTCAGTCACCTTCATGGCTGTTGAAAAAAATTGTTCTCACCCAACTATTCATTCCACTGGAGTAAGTCTTCTCATGCATGGGATAGATATCCCCTTATTCACTGATGGGTTTGAGGCCAGTTGGATAACCCTCAATCTGATTTAATCTGTCTGCTGAAACAGTTTACCTTGTAGTGGAAGCTTTTTGGATAGATTCTTGGAACTCTCCATTTCTATCCAGGTGACAATTGGGTGACTAGTTGGACACCCAAGGTGAATGAGCAGCCCTGAATAGGATTTGGCAGTCCTCACACCAAGGTGCTTGTTCTCCCTGAATATCCCATACATCCTTAAGACTCATGAACACAAAAGTTTGTATGAATAGTAGTAACACAGACATAAAGAGTGAAGTCAAAAGAAGAGTAGGATTAGTGGTGAATATGCTGTACTTGCTGTTGGACAAACTGAGTTTGAGATAGTAGTATAGCTTGAGTAGTTCTGTAGATGGTTGAAGAAAGGACATTTCCAAAAGAGTTTCTATTTGGAAATCATTTGCAGATAGCAGTGATAATTGAAGTCATGGGTGTGAATGAGATTGTTAAAGGAGGAAATATATAAAGAAAAAAAGTGTCAGGGAGAAAGCTGGAGGCCAAATAGGTACATTAAGGGTCTTGAAGCGGAGAAGGAGCTAGCCAAGGAAACAGAGAAGCAGTAGTCAGAGAAACTGAAGGAGCACCAGGAGCATGTAATATTTCTACTTCACTATATGGCTTCTAGGTATATTGGATAGGATATTGAACCTAGAGCCAGGAATACCTGTGTTCAAATGTGATCTCTGCCACTTGTCTGAAACTTCATAGTCTTAGAAAGTTTCTTGGGTAACTGAAAAGTTGTGTGACTTGGTCAGGGTTATTTAAGATCATCTTATTGATTCTATCCACTGAACAATCCTGCCTTTGTGCAATTCCCATTAGAAAAGGAATCAAGTGTACTTTTATAGAAATTAATAGCTGTGTAACTGATGGGAGAACTGGCCATAAAGAGGACAGCTTTTTTCCCCTACATAGTTCTGAAGAAAAGGGAGTATAAATCCGAACTCCCCTGATGAGTTTGGCAGTTTTACTTGAAATGTGAATTGGGGTTAAGAGAAAAATGCATAGGGATTTTTGTTCCCCAACCCCATACTTCTTTAGTTTTACTTTGCGATTTTTATTAATACTAATGAAAAATGGTATCTTCTACTTACAGAGTTGTTTTGGGTACCTTGATAAATAAACTTTCCTTTGTAGAAAAGCCCCAAGTTTACCCCCTCCAAGTCTTTAAGAGACCTTGTGAATTCATAATTACACTGTTTCCATGCCCACTCTTTGTAGCCTCAGATGCTTTACTGAATGGTGGCAGGAAGCTCCCACTTCCATTTAAGAGCTGGCTTTCTAAGTTGGCTGGGTAGGCAGTTACTCTTTTTGTATTGTTAGTCTGTTTCTTGCCTGATGTAGCAGAAGATTTTCTTCTTGTTCTCTGGTCTTTGTTCAACTTCCTTACAGTAACCAGAAGAACCCCTTGGCTATTTGCTCCTGGCCTAGAGTATGTGAAGATGTAATCAATTGACAGCCACTTGTGAGCCTCAGGCCCTCTGCTGCCAGGTGGTAGCAACTCTTTAGTCTTGAATGCTTAAGAATTTTGCTGAAGGGCATGTTGGCTTTTGAGTATATTCAAAATTCTGAAAGGAATTGCTTTTAAGTCCACCAAAGGCATTTTTTCCCTCTAAACAATTCACAATCTTCAACATAACAGGTAAAATACAAGTGGATTAACCTGAAAATTAATCTGGATTCACAGACCTTGAACTTGAAAGCAATTCTGAAGAAAAAAAATAAAGCTATGGTCAATAAATACTGCATTTTAGTCTCCTTACCTCATATCTTTTTCATTCTAAAATTTATTCTCTCCATATGGCCGCCAAAGTGATTTTCCTAAAATACAAGTCTGACCATGTCAACACCCAGTTTCCTCCTCCATTACTCAATAAAGTGGTCCCCTTTTCTAGTATAAGATATAAATGCCCCTATTTGCAATTTAAATCTCTTCACTACCTGGTCTTTTCCTCCCTTTGCACATACTTTATCCTCTCCTCATACTCTGATTTACTTGGTCTTTACATATTTGGTGGAGAAGCTCGCTCTCTCTCTCTCTCTCTCTCTCTCTCTCTCTCTCTCTCTCTCTCTCTCTCCCTCTCCCTCCTCCCCCTCCCTTATTTTCTTATTTTCCCTTTCCTTTCTTCAAAAGTAGTAAACTCTCAATAAACAGTCAATGATTAAAAAGGAAAAGCTCTTCTGTTTCTAAGTTTTTGCATTGCACCATTGCAGACTCCCTGGTTTTTTTCAGGACTTGGCTCCAGCACCACCTTCAATATGAATTCTTTTCTTACTTTCTAGATGCAAGTATACCCCTTCTAAGATGATTTTGTATTCATTTTGTATATTATATGCACATGTGTACACACAAGTATATACATTATTTAAATACTTGTTATCCTCCCTGCATTCCCTTAGAATGTAAGCTCTTTAAGGACAGTGAATATTTCATTTATATCTTTGTATCATCCATGCTTATCACTGTACTTAATAAATACTTGTTGATTGATTGCTTGTTTAGTGATACTATTATATAATGCATTAGTACCAAATATTTTTTTAAAACTCCTGGTTCTCAATGATATTAAATAGTTTTTCCTGAAACAAGGGTACATTTTTTTAAAAAAGTAGTGTTTTTCTGGTAAGTGATACCATAAGACTGTGAGTCATGGAACATCACAGTCTTTGGAGAATTCAAGTTGTGGGTTGTCTGAAGAACAATGCAGAGGCACAAAGTGGTCATAAGTAGGCAGGAATATATTAAAAATGAAGACTAGCCCTCTAGAGCAAATTGGAATAAAGGGTTTCATAAAAGTTAAGTAGGCCAGTTATGTGGTGAAAGCAAAGGAAAACCAATGGACAGTCTTGGTTGCTCTATTGTTTCCACAAGTTTTCACAACTTGTGATTGGATTGATTGTTTGGATCTCTGGTGAACAATTTACATGTAGTCATCCATAGTGGTCTCAGGGATTGAAAGAGCTTAGTTGTGGTCTGCACTGTTAGAATGCTAACATTGATGAGATCATGGAGTCATGGAAATAATAATGTTTGTCTTTCATTCTTGAAGAAGACCTTGACATCAGGGAGGTGACACCATGACAAGCATGTAAACTGGATTTGAGTGAGCAGGTGCTGTCCTAAGTCACCAGCCTCACTTTCTCTTTTAGAGCCATCTGGGTCCAGTGGTCAGGTATGAATCAGGACAACTGGAGATAGCCCTGGATGTGAGGCAATCAGGGTTAGATAACTTGCCTGAATCTTTCACATTGAAATAAGTGTTACACAGAATTATAAAAATCTCAGAGTTTGATGGGACTTGTGAGATTACCTTTACATTACCTTTTCTAATCTTTCCCTTAAGAAAAATCTCTTCTACAACAATCTCCAAATTAGTCTCCAAAATCTGCTTGAAAATATTTATTAAAGGGGAAGCCAATGTATCTTAAAATTCTATTTTTGAGTAATTCTAAATTGTTAGGGGATTTTTTTTCATAAAAAAAGAAAATTCTGGTCACTTACATTTTTGTACCTTTTACTACTAGCTCTGTTTTTCAGGCTCAGATTATATTCTTCTTTTTCCTTGTGATGATCCTATACATTCTCACCCTTGAGAACCTTTCTCCCTGGGGGTCATATTTTCTTGATGGTTGACTACCTTTCCTACCACAGGAAAGCTTTAGTTAATGCTTCACTTTGCTTCTGACTATCTAACTAGAGCCTCCATAGCCTTGCCAGCTATTTTGTCTCTTTATAGGATAATTGTTCATTACCCTACCCTTCCCAGTACCACTTCCCCAAAATCCAGCTCCAGAACCAGAAACCAAGATCAAAGAAACTGTTATTATATCTGCATAAGTTGTGTCAGTCTAATTCTTTATGGGCCCACCCCGTATCCCCATATAGTTCAGAAACAAAATGTCCCTCCCTGACTACCACACTCCTTGTCAATGGTCTCTTCCATTAGAGTGGAAGTTATTTGAAGGCAGAGACTGTCTTTGCTTCATGAATTCATAATCTCTTCACTTAGTTCAATGCTTGATACATTTTAAGAGATTAATAATTGCATTTTCTTTAATTTATACTTGAAGAAATTGCTCTGTACTTACCAAGTCTATTTTCCTACAGGTTAAAAAACTCCATATATATATATGTAAATATATATATATATATATACATTTATGAATTCATATATGAATATAAAAGATCTCTAGTCCTTACAGTAGCTTAATCACTCTATATTGAACATACTATAAGTTTATATCTGTCCTGAAATCTGGGATCCAAAGCTGAAGACAGGACTCTTAATGTCAGATCAGGGCAGATTGAAGGATGATCTTGCCCTCCCCTGTTATGGGTACAGTGTTGTTCTTACAATAATAGATTCCATTAGCTGTTTATTGGCCTTGCCACACAATTGACTTATCTTGAATTTTTAATCCATCAAGACCCTCAGATCATTTCCTGATGAATGCCTCCCCATCCTACGCTTTTGTAGCTAACCCCCCTAACTCCAAATATAGAATTTTATGCTTGCCCTTATAAAATTTAATAGATTAAATTTGACTTTTCAAGTCTAATAAAATATGTCTGAGTCATGGTTGTCACAGTATTAATTATCTCTTCCAACTTTATGTTATCTGAAAATTTGACAAGCAGGCTATCTAAAAATTTTTGATGAGCACAAGGCCAAGAACAGATCCCTCTATAAACCTTTCCTCAAGTTCACATCAGTTTATTAAATAGATACTCTTTGGGTTTATTCATCCAGTCAGTTTTAAATGCATCTAATTGTACTGTCTCTCATTCAGATTATTACAATAGTCTCCTAGTTGATATCCTCATTTCTTGGCTCTCTTCTCCATTATCTCTTTCATAGCCTTGCCAAAATATTATTTCTAAGGTGCTGGTCTCATTTTATCATTCTACAATCAAGAAGGTTTAATGGCTTCCTATTGCTTCTAGGATAATATAAATTCCGATTTGGAATTTAAAGCCTTTCATAATCTGGCTTTCCAGGTTGATTATACTTTATACTTTATTCCTCCTTCACTCTTTACATTCCAGCCAAATTGGCTACTTATAATTCCTTGTACAAGATTTTTGATTGCAATCTCTTTTTTCTTTTCTGCTGCAGATTGCCCTTCTTGTCTGGAATATTCTGTCTCCTCACCATCAATTCTTGAAATCTTTATCTCCCTTCAAGTTGAAACTTCAAGCTCACTCATCTCATGTGTCATCAATTCACAGGATATACCCATTTCCCTTAGCTGTTAGTGTCTACTCCACTCCACCCCTGAAATTACTTTGTATTTATTTTTATATAGCTAAAACATGTAGATAATGTAATATAATGTTAGGTAAAGTGAACATGTGCAAATGAGTTTACAATTAGGTGTTATAATTACCTTTCAATGAACACAAAATTACTCTGATAATTAGAAGTAATTGGAATTGAGATTATAACTCTTGAAAATTCTGTTAGTGAAACAAATTAAATGATAAACATGATGAATTAAATAATAAAAGAATACTTATACTGATATGCTTTGGTGAAGCTTATATCTTATACCTTTTAACTCTTGGATGGAGATTTTAAAATTTCTTCTTACAGACTGTATTCAGACATTTTAACATGGTTTTATTTTCTTGTTAAGGTTCTGAAAAGCATAGATATAGTTGGTATTAGGTGATTTCTATTTCACTAAGTTCCCTTTCTTACATGAATTATGTGCTGTGCAATGAAGTAGGTTGCCTTAATTCTTCCACTGCACTGTTTTGAGTTTTTCTGTGAATTTCACTGAGAGATTTTACAGAAGGTTAACCATTTAGTAGGTTGTAGATTCTTAAGAAACTCCTGAGTCTTTTATATACTATTGTGATCACTTAGGAGTGAATTTTCCAGAATTAAATTTCCACTTAATGGTCTTGGACCAGGTCCCGTCTATTGGAGAGTCTGTTTAGTGACGGTGTTTATCAGTTCAGCTGCCTCTTTGTAGTATAATGAATTTTAAACCATGAAAACATGGAGAAATATAATTTTCACTAAAAGAAGGGATCCTTAGCAACAGTTAAAATAAAGCATGTTTGGTCATAGTGGATGTCTATGGATGAGAGAATGGATTTTACCCATGAGATAGATATGTACATCTGTGACTGGATAGATAGATGAGAACTGTTTTGATCTTGAACCATGACTTGATCATATAGGGGGATGATGAATATAGCATAGCTCACTGTTTCTCTTCAGCTGTTTTCTAAGATACATTTCTGTTCTAAAACCACATTGTAGGAGATCAGGCAGGATTGCATTGAGAATTGGTAGACTGCATTCAGTGGTCCCAGAGTGCTCACTGTTTCAAAAGCTCATCTCTTTAACAAGAATATTTTTCTACTGATGATTTATAGTGGACATGGAAATCAAGATCTTTAAAGGATTAAAATCATGATTGACTTAAAGGACAATAGCAAGATGGGTTGTAAGCAGGTGGCAGTGTTTTACTAGTCTTGACTGTGAGGGTAATGGAATAAAAAAGTATTACTTAAAGATATATATGAATGAAAAAGGAGACTGACAAGCCATGTGGTTGACAGAGTGACATATGCCTAAAATACTAAGAAAACTGGAGAATTCATTGGAAGTATTGGGTAATAATGGTCTAATATATAAGAGGTACTTTCTTAGCTCAGGAAAAGGATAAAATCACAGATCCACTCAAGTATCTCTAGGGAATATTGGACACAAATAAGAGTCCTTTTTACTTAATCTACCTTGGTTAACCTAATTGAGGACACTAAGTTGTGGACTGTAACTTCAATATTTAATACACCCTCTAGATACAAAGTGCAATTAGAGAGTATCTCCAGGATTTATCTCTGAGAGGAAATTCCTTGATAAAAAGTAAACAAATGCAACAATTAAACAGCAATCTTGGTTGCTTCCTAAAACACCATTTCTGAGAGCTTCACCTAGAGCCACCTCTTGAGGTAGCTCAGAAGGGTTGATAAACCCTGAAACCCCCTTGTTTGTTATTCTTATCATATTTATGATTATGATTCTTACTTTTCATTCTTTATTCATTTTTCACCATTCCTTCATCTGGTACCTAGGAAATACTATGTGCCAGACACTGTATTAATTGCTGGGAACAAAAGTAAAAAAAAAAATAAAAGCTGTCCATATGCTCAAAGAGTTTACATTCTTTTGGGGATGAGGGAAAAGAATCAATAGGTAATTAAAGGAGGCCATTTCTTAGAGTAGTGCAGGGAAGATATGATAAAAGGCCTGAATAGGGGCAATGGACTTTGAGTGGGAATAAAAGGACAGATGTGGAAGGTAGTAAATACAGCAAGGCTTGACAAACGGCTGGCTAGAAAGAACCTTTGTAATTGCAAACCTGGATATAGAACCCACACTCAGAACTAGGGAGAATTTAAAACACAATGATTAAAAAAAAACTTCATGTAAAAGTTTGGGGTCATTAGAAGAATTGTTTGATTTCTCAAAGGCCTTTCAGTACAACTTCTTGTTCTCACGATCAATTCTGGATATTGTACATTTTTAATGCCTATCCAAGATATCTAACTGTACATAAAAATGTGTTTAATATTTATATAGTGTTTTAAGATTCACAAAGCATCTATGTGATTTCATTTTATTTTTTACAAGAACTATGAAGTCATTCCCTTTTATGCTTCACAGTCACCAAGCACCCCACCCTCCCCAGCCCAGCCAGCCATTTGCAGTTTTTGTTGCTGACAACTCCAACCTATTCACCATCTTTGGTCTGATTCTATAATCATTTTTCCCAATATAACTCTAACTTTTTGGATTTTATTACCCTGTAAACTCCATCCTGATGTAGAATGCGATTCTATTTACTGCCCAGAGTCTTGACCTCAAGAGAAGTTGAAATTTCCTAAGGAAAATTATTTTTTTCAGATCTTATAAATTACCCTTCAGCTCTATTTTCCCCTCACTCCCCATTCTCCTAACACCTATATTGTATCCTAATTCAAAGGTCTTAGTTTTCTGTCAGCTACTCTCCATTAAGGTATTCCACTTAAAAAATTTTAAGTCAGGGCTCCCTCCTAACTTAGAAATGTTTATATTTTTATAGGGGATTTTCAAAACCTGAGACATTGATAGGAACACACTGAATTGGTCTAAATATTCAACATTCATAACTCAAATTTGACTTTCATGAAATCTGTGTTTTATAATCATTGTTATATTTGACTATATCTGTGTATTTTTGAAGCTACTCCCATAGACATATAAAAATATCTCATGATTTGATTAACAGAAGGAGCTCCTGGTGAGGAATTTTCTTTAACAATGAAGACTGGCAACTTCTTGAGTAGTTACTTGGGTGCCCTGCAAAGTTAAGTGACTGACCTAAACATATCTAGTATATGTCAGAGGCAAGACTTGAACCTTGATTTTCCTGATTCTCTATCTACTACATCAGACTGTCAGACTGTGTCTGTGTCCTGATACTTACACAGATACACATCTTTATGCTGAGAGTTCCTTTTTTACTATCATAACAGACTCAGGAGATGTAAGACAAAGCACCAGTATGTGATGTGTATATTTATGAATGTACATATGAAAGGGGTGGGGGTGTTTATATATATGCATACTATGTGTATATATATAAATAATACATCAATTCATATTTTTAAAGAACCTTTTATGTAAAAAAATACTTATATTGAGATTTTTCATCATCCTTTGAATACTAAAATATTTATGACTGCTCTTCATCAGTCCCTGATAGTGACAATAAACGGGTTAAAAGCAGTAGTAAATGGACAAGCCTTCTCTTGAAGCCAGAATCTAAGCCAGGGCTGTTAAACATATCATCACAGATTTGAAAAGCATGGGGGCTATTGAAAGGATTTTAAAATTCAGTTTTGTGCAGTGTGTTCAATTGCTTCACTTTCCAGAGATCTTCCCCCTCAGGGACATCATATGAGTATGCTCATTCTGGCAGGACTTTCAGACTTTATCCTAAGGCAAGCAGCTTTCCACAACCAAGGCATCTGGCATATTGATATGTCCTAGAGTCACTATTGTGTTGATTTTACTAATAGGGCAAACAAACCCCTTTTGA